>NC_057812.1:58525018-58611798 GCF_018294505.1 Triticum aestivum
GCCTCCGCCGCCGTAGCCGGCAGCCGTCCGCCGCTCCGACCCCGGGCGGCCTCTCCTTCCTCCTCCCCGTCCACTCCGGCCGTCACCGCCCGTTTACTCCGGCGAGAGCTTCGGCGAGCTCGAGATCCGACCTCGGTTCGCATGCCCCGGACGAACCCTAGATCTTGAAGGTCGTTTTTCTACCAAGTCCCCGGCATTTTTAGCATTTTTCATCATGTCATAACTCTGCATCTGTGGCTTCGTTTTGGGCGTGTAGCATGTCAAATTGTTCGCCTCGATGAGTACTTCATTTCATTCCATTGCACCATGTTCATTTGAGTTCATCTTGATGCCCTAAATGCTGTTGCAAGAGTGCTATGCAATGTTAGTTTCAGATTCTTATCAGTAATTGGACATTTGTCATTTTTGCCATGATTAATGTGTGCCTCCTATGAACTTGAGCCCTACATGTGTTTTGAAGTATGCCATGCCATATTTACAGAGGTGTATGCCATGTATTTTTGTGATCTTTGTGGTGACTAGCACAAGCATGCAAAGTAGCTCTCGTAATGTTGCTGATTTAAGGGACTTAGAAATCTTCCAAGTCTTTGCCCTGTTAATATTTTTATACCATGTATTCTTGTTGCTACAGAGTGATCCATGCCTATTTTGAGCATGTTCAGTAAGGATGTTTTGGAGATAATGTTATGCTCTATCCGTCCATGTCTTTGTTTGCAATTATGGAGCAACCTAGCTTGACTCAATCAAGCTCTACTTTTGCTATAAAATGTTCCTGGCAGAATGTTTACGTGTTAAGCATTTTTGCCGAGGTTGTTATAGTTTATCCTTGCATGCTATGGGAGTGTTCTTGCCATGTTTAGCTTCTATGCCATGTCTACTTACTGGGTGTATGCTTAGTTTGTCATGCAATGCCTTGTGGTGAGTGCATCGAGCTCGTAAACATGCCTACGTGAATCTGTTTTTGTCATGTTCCGGTTTTCTTCTAAGTCTGAATCTGTTAACAAAACTTGCTAGGTTCACATGGTTGCCATTGTATTTTCTGATGCCTTTTGGCTTATGGTCAGTAAGGGACTTTTGTTGTATGCTTTGAGTAGCTTCATGCCATGCCTTGCTTTGCCATGATATGTTCCTGTAGCATGTTGTTATCTTGCTCTAAACATTGCTTCCTGATGTTAAATTCCTGACATGTTGTTATTTTCACTAAGTCTGTAACCTGATATCTTTTGCACTTTTGCCATGCTTGTTTGAACCTGCTATTGTGTGAATTAGCCGTAGCTCAGTGTTCATCTTTTGTCAAGCATCTTGAGTGGATCACTGCCATGTGCTTTGTTGTTATGTTAGAGTGCAGTAGCTTGTTGTTCTTGATGCATTTAGATGGCCTCGTGCTGTTAATCGCAGATCGGTGCCATATTTGTTTTGCTTGTCATTTGCAAACCGTGCATCCGATTCCGGTGATCTTTATATCGATTTCGACCGAAATAAACTCATCTTTCCAGCGGCACTCTTGGTTTCCCAAGTTGAGGCCAGGTTCAATCTTTCCTTTCCGAATCATGCATATGCTTCGCATATCACATCCATCATATCAAGCCATGTTTTGCATCATGTTGCTTGTGCATTGCACGTGGTTGATTGTGTCTCCCTTTGCTTGTGTTCTTTCTTTGGGTAGATCCGGGAGACGAGTACGTGATCGAGGAACCCGTTGAGTACGCTTACGAGGATCAAGCTTACGCCAACTCGGAGAACTTTGTAGGCAAGATGACCATACCCTCGAAATCACTTCTATCTTTGCTTGCTAGATGCTTGCTCTTTTGCTATGCCTATGCTACGATACCTACCACATGCCTTATCATGCCTCCCATATTGCCATGTCAAACCTCTAACCCACCTTGTCCTAGCAAACCGTTGTTTGGCTATGTTACCGCTTTGCTCAGCCCCTCTTATAGCGTTGTTAGTTGCAGGTGAAGATTGGAGTTTGTTCCTTGTTGGAACATGTTTATTGTTGGGATATCATTGTATATCTTGTTTACTTTAATGCATCTATATACTTGGTAAAGGGTGGAAGGCTCGGCCTTATGCCTGGTGTTTTGTTCCACTCTTGCCGCCCTAATTTCCGTCATACCGGTGTTATGTTTCTTGATTTTGCGTTCATTACACGGTTGGATTATAATGGGAACCCCTTGACAGTTCGCCTTGAATAAAACTCCTCCAGCAAAGCCCAACCTTGCTTTTACCATTCACCACCTAGCCTCTTTTTCCCTTGGGTTCCGCGGATTTAAGGGTCATCTTTATTTTAAACCCCCCTGGGCCAGTGCTCCTCTGAGTGTTGGTCCGAACCGAGTACACTGCGGGGCCACCTCGGGACAACTTGAGGGTTGGTTTTACTCGTAGGATGTCTCATCCGAGTGTGCCCTGAGAACGAGATATGTGCAGCTCCTATCGGGATTTGTCGGCACATTCGGGCGGTTTTGCTGGTTTAGTTTTACCATTGTCGAGATGTCTTGTAACCGGGATTCCGAGTCTGATCGGATTGTCTTGGGAGAAGGAATATCCTTCGTTGACCGTGAGAGCTTGTGATGGGCTAAGTTGGGACTCCCATGCAGGGATTTAAACTTTCGAAAGCCGTGCCCGCGGTTATGGGCAGATGGGAATTTGTTAATGTCCGGTTGTAGAAAACTTGAAACTTAACTTAATTAAAATGAATCAACGGAGTGTGTGGTCGTGATGGTCTCTTTTCGGCAGAGTCCAGGAAGAGAACACGGTCTCGTGTTATGGTTGAACGTAGGTTGTTCTAGGATCACTTCTTGATCATAGTTTCTCGACCGTGCCTTGCCTTCTCTTCTCATTCTCATTTGCGTATGTTAGCCACCAAACATGATGCTACGCCAAGTGTATGATGTGTTCTTTGGGCATGTGGCGTCCAGAAATCCTGTCTCTTGAAAATACCGTTCTTTCAACACTCTAGCACAAAGAGACGTCGGGTTAGATAGAATCCACCAAGCCTGTTTGGAGAGCAAAATGCTTGGTGGAAAACTTCAAAGTCTCGAAACCCCATGCCTCCCATTCTCTTGCTCATGCATGTCCCATTCTCTTTCCCATTCTCCGCTCCCGCCAATTTTTTTATGAAATAGATGTCAATTTCTGGCATGTTATTTTTTTGGCAAATTTGAAATAGCTCATGGAGAACATAGGAGTCGCTTGAAGCACTGATTTGATCAACACCTCCGTTCCAGCTTTGGAGTGCCCTTGCATTTGATGAGATTATTTACTAGTTAGATAGGCCTCGTGGTTGTAGCAGATGTGAACACAATTTTTTTTCATTCGCGACTCATATATTTTCATAATGTTGATATTGACACTATATTTTAAACATGATAATATTTTATTTATATTTGTTGGAGTACGATCAACATTTTCCTCCCCCCCTATCAAATCGCTCTTCCTAGCACTTGCTAATAAAAGGGAGTGGAAAGTTATATAAAAAAGTATAGATTTAAATAGTAATATATATATAGAGAGAGAGAAAGAAAAAAGAAAGAAGGTTTGTTTCTCCAAAAAAAATTCTGTATCAATTTTTTTGTACGTCGTCCGCTTCCTCGGAATTCCCTATTTGATGCATACTGCGTCAAATAGTCGGGGCACCGCACATGAGGATCGCACCATTGAACACAATGGGTCGGTCCACGCAGAGGCGTTATGTTCCGGTTTTAGAAACCTTCTAGAAGGTTCCCAGTTCCTGGTTGGTTTTTGTTGTTGGTTTTTTTATTGGTTTTGGTTTTGTTTTCTTCCTTTTTGTTTTTTCATAATTTCAAAAATCATTGATGTTTAAAAAAGTTGGATTTCCAAAATTTTGTTTGTGTTATAAAAGAAATTTTTGCAATTCGAATTTGTTCATGTTTTAATAAAATGTTCGGAATTCAATTTTTTTTCATGTTTTTCAAAATATGATTGAAATATTGAAACTTGTTAAAAAATTCAATAAATGTTCAAATATTTGAAAAAATGATGCGAACTACAAAATTTTGTTCATGCTTTCAGAAATTCTGCGAGTTTTTCAAAAAAATTTTGAAATTTCGAAAAAAAATCAGAATTTTAAATAAATGTGTGAGAATTCAAAAAAGTTTCGTAATTTGCATTTGTTGTTCACATTTTCTGAAAAATGTTGGAAGTTTAAAAAATTGTTCAAAATTTCAAAAAATAATGTTCACTCTTTTTTGAATTTTCCTTCACAACTTCTGAATCGCGAACTACATTTGGGAGCTACAGTATTTTTACGAGCTGCAGTGGACCGATGCAGCGTGGCATTAGTTGGCTTGCCTGCCAATGGGCCATCCCAGTTCGCTGCTATACGATAAAAATGTGTCATATAGGACGACCCCGCCTCCACGGGATTCCTATTCGGCGTGTAGGGTGTTGTCGAGCACCCACGCGCATTTCCTCGTGCGCTGGGAGTCGGATGGGCCAACCCATTTCACGACTTTTTCTTTTGGTTTTCCCTTCTTTTTGTTTTTTTGTTTTTGTTTTTTCATTTTATCTTCCCTTTCTTATTATTTTTCTGTTTTATTTTTATTTTATTTTTCCTCCTTTACTTTTTCACTTTTGTTTAAGAATTTTCTTTCAAAATTCGCAAACATTTTTTTGTTCATCGAATTCAAAAAATGTTTATCAATGTAAAAAAAGCTCATCAATTCAAAAACTGTTTATTGAATTCATTTTATTTCATTGGGATTGAAAAAATGTTCACTAAACTTCAATTTTTGTGCACAAATTAAAAAAATGTTCATCAAATTCGAAATTTGTTCATCTTTTTCAAAAAATGTTCATAAATATGAAATTTGTTCATCCATTTTGTTCAACAAAAATCGTCGAATACAAAGTTTGTTCATCAAGTTAAAAAAATGTTTAGCAAAAAATGTCCCCGAAAATTGTTCATAAAGTTTTGAAAATTGTTCATTCTTTTGAAATCCCAAACATTTTTTGAATTCTAGAACTTTTTTCGAATTCGGTATTTTTTTTGAATCCATGAACGTTTTTGAAAGTCAGAATTGTTTCCGAAATCTCAAAGAAAAAAATAGGAGGGAACCTTGCGCCCCACATGGGCCAGCCCAGGAGGGCGTATAGAAAGCTCCCGGCCTCCACTTACCAAAGTTGTTCTTCAACACGAAGGAGAAGACAAAAAAATCCAACCCGGTAGCTCCCGTAATCGTCCGTCTTCCACACGAAGCAGTCGTCCATCTCCGTGTCCGTCTCCAACACGAACGCGAATGGGGAACTAAAAAACCAATCCGTGATCACTCCCCCCCCCCCCGCTCCACTCCATCGTTTTTCCCTCTCTCATATCTCGTCGCTTTCGCCGTGAATTTGTGCTTTATGTATGATTTTACTTGTTGCTTTAGAATGGCCAATTGGTATGCTTGGAATCAAA
Organism: Triticum aestivum; assembly: GCF_018294505.1. Lineage (NCBI taxonomy): Eukaryota > Viridiplantae > Streptophyta > Magnoliopsida > Poales > Poaceae > Triticum > Triticum aestivum. The sequence continues at coordinate 58,530,441 of NC_057812.1, forward strand.
TAAAAATGTTACATTGGTATGCTTGGAATTTGTGCTCTATGTATGATTTTACTTGTTGCTCTAGAATGAGGATTAACCATCTTCCCTTTCAACATGAGTTTAATGATAATAAAACCTTGGATTCTTACGCTAATGTTGTATATGATTACTATGACGTGAAACAAATAGAAGAACTTGTTGCTTTTAAGGGTGCTTATGAAATTGTTTCTTTGCTTGAAAAATATGATGATGCACTTTACAAATTTGAAAATCTTGCCATACTTAAATATTACTATGAAAACTATGGATACAATGCTCATATCAATTATTTTATTGAGAGAATGTCTACTGCCCTGAAAGAGACTATTATTTTGCAGGAATATACAGAAGAAGAAATTGCTGAAACCGTGAGCTCATTACATGAAAAAAACGAGGAGGGGAGTGAAGGACATAAGGAGGAAGAACGGATTGATCACCCGTGCCCACCTTCTAACGAGAGTAACTCTTTAACTCATACATTATTTAATTTTCCTTCATACTTACCGGCGGATGAATGCTATGATCCATTGGATTAGTTTGAAATGTCCCTTTTTTTTGATGAAGTTGATGCTTGCTATGCTTACCCTTTTTTGATGAAGTTGATGCTTGCTATGCTTATGGCTATGATGCCACTATGAATTATGCCTAGGTTAGTGACCTCCTTGATTCGGTTACGAGGTAGTGGGATGGGGAGTTGGTAACTCCAACTTTTTGACAAATAGATGTTTAGTGTGTTTTGTCTATTCCTTTGCCTGCTCATGACATGGATGATTTTGTGGGATGGATTGTTCTAAGTCCGTTCAGCATATCACGTGAATTGGGGTCACCAAAGTGGCTAGAAATTGAGGAGTACAAAGGGAATTGAGTCTATGTGTCTGAATGGAGTTTGGGAGAAAATCTGGAAACTACAATTCCCAATTAAGGTGATTTTTATGTAGAACCTTAAGGAGGACGCTTCCCTACCGACTCAATCTTCCAAATCGACACATTATGGTTTCTAGACAATGCCCATGTGCAACATAGGTGCATAGGATGTAACCCACCTACTATTTAAATGCAACAAAGTAGCCGAGGTATGGCATCTTTTATGGTTGGATGAGATTATATATCAAGAGGGTGTGCAACGCCGATATGGCGGGTGAAGCTGTAATGGATTTTCTGATTTAGACTCCGATACAAGAGCTTGGTCTTCTCGGCCAAAATAATATACATGAAATAATAGCCATCGCCTATTGGTATTTTTGATGGGAAAGAGGGAAAATTGTCCATATTGAGCAAATACAAAATTCTAATAAAATAGTATCATACATCAAAGCTTTAACAGCGAATGTTGTTGCCTCATTAGCTCCAAAGGCAATGATAAAGAAAGATGGATTGCTTAAGCCACGAGCTAGTTTTGTCAAAAGTTAATGTGCATGCAACTTTTGATCAAGACCACATAAAAGGTGCATCGATCTGGACCTGTGTCCTTCATGATTCATCTGGTAATTTACTAATTGCTGCTAACTGAAAGATCGACATGTATATAGATGTACTATCTACTGAAGCTATGGCATTGTGTTGGGGTTTATTTGTGGCCAAAAGTGGGATTGCAACAAGTTGTTGATCAACTCGGACAACTTAAAAGTCGTGGAAACTATGAAGAATGAAGGTTGATCAATGGGGATAGCAACGGTGATTTTCGATGACTACTACAATCTTGCTTGCAAGTTTCCTCATATATTTTGTATAATGGCGTAGCTCATGAGCTAGTAAGGATGTCCATGAGAGCTCCTTCTTGCGTGTGGATAGATGATTCCCCATCGAAGTTTCTTCCTCGTTGAACGATGTAACCATAATCACTTGCTAATAAAAGGAAGAGGAAATTATATAACAATGATATAGATATAAATTGTAGTAGAGATATAAAAGGAAGTTTGTTTCTCCAATTTGTTTGTCTGTATAATGTTTTTTTTACGTTCGTCCGCCTCCTAGGAATTCACTATTTGATGCATTTCGCGTCAAATAGTCGGGGCATCGCATAGGAGGTTCATGACAGCGAGCGCAATTTATAGTGGTACACAGAGGCGTTTTGTTCCGGTTTTAGGAACGTTCTAGATGGTTCCCAGTTCCTGACTGGTTTTTTGATTCCTTTTTTGTTCTATTTACTTGTTTTTCCGGTTTCCTTTTTTGGCTTTTCATTTTTATGTTTTTGTGTTTTATGTTTCTTTTTCATCCTTTTTGTTGTTTCATAAATTCAAAAGTTGTTTGCGTATTGAGAACAATTCTAAATTCGAAAATTTTGTCCGTGTTCTAAAACACAATGTTCATAATTTCAAATATTTTGTTCATGTTTTTCAAAAGTGTACAAAAATTCGAAACATGTTCAAATATTTCAATCAATATTCAATTATTTAAAAAGATCAGCATTTCAAATTTTTGTTCATGGTTTTAGAAATAAGGTTCCTTCTTTTTTCAAACTTCGTTCAGAGATTTTGGAATCACAAGCTACCGTATTTTTTTGAGAAGGCAGAAGCTACAGTAAGGCGCTGTAGTATTTATTTTTTCTGACCGTTGGTGCGTGGCCTCCACTTACCAAAGTTGTTCTTCAACACAGGAAAGGAAAACCCAGCCCAGTAGCCCACGCAATCGTCCGTCTCCCACACCAAGCAGTCGTCGTCCGTCTCCGTCTTCAACACAATCCGCCGCCGCCTTCTCCTCCCATCACCGTCTCGCATCCCGTCGCTTCCGCCGTCGGCCGATTGATGAGTGTTTCCCGTTTCTTCGTCCGCCGTCCCTCCCCGCACTCACGCACGCGTACACCCATCTTGCTCGCCTCAGCCCACGAACCCTAGACGCCACGGAGATGGAGCATCTCCGCCGCCTCGCCCAGTTCTTGCTCGCCTCAGCTCGCGGGGATGGAGCAGGACGGCGCCACCCGTCCCCTCGCACCATGCCCAGGACGGTGGTGCCCCGAGGCCGCAGATCTCTTCTTTGTCGGCGCTTCCGCGGCCACGTCCCCGCTGCCGCCTCCGCGTGCGCGACCCTCAACTACGACGGTTCGTGCCCTTCAACCCTCTGTCGGGAATCCATTGATTGTAAAATTGTCATTTGTTTCTGATCTGAGCGTCCATGGATGGTGGCAGCGGTGGGGAGGAGGCCTGCAACGACCTTGATGCCTGCTCCTCGACCACAACTACTGCGTCCGCAAGAAAGGTACTAAACAAACCACACATCCCCCCTCAGGAATCAGAAACAACCATACATGCTGCCATGAACGACCCATACATTGCATTGCGTTGTTAAGACAAGCGAATTCACATGGTAGGAACGGTTAATAAGATGAGCAGCCGTGGAAGTGGCTATAGAATTTCAGAATCCAGACTGTTGCTGCTATAGATCTACTCTGCTCCGCCATTTGGTAATTAAATGGCAATGCAGCAGTTGTGTGGTTCACCGTTTATGCAGCAGCTAGCCGATCTTCTACCGATCTGTTGCTCGGTGATCAATTGTGTGTGGTTGGTTAATTTACTGGGTAAACTGCGCAACTCAGTAGCATGCACACCTGAATGCGCTTGGGATGACTGCAAAAGTCACATGTTCAGTCAGTCATTCCCTGCCAGCCTATGGCTACGCTTTCCAGTGTTTTCCTTATAATTTCCACATGTTATCTACAGCCGCATGGATTGGGGATATGTACTTGGGTTTGGGTTTAAAGGGGCAATCTTTGAGCATTTGTATCAACTATCAAGGATCTCAAGTTCACATCGATCGCACTATGATCAAGTGCATTCCGGTGCTTTGATGATTGTCACAGAAGATGTTAGCTGCAGAAGCAATCGCTGTAAGTGTGACGTCTCTTTTGATCATGCTTTGTTTATTTTTCAATCATTAATATTTCCATTGCTTTTCTTGTTGCATAATTGCTCTAATCTCCAGAAATTTTCTGTTGTTGATAAAATTTGCTAGTATATGCAGTTGTGATCATGAAGTTGTATTGGGCAGAATAGGGAAAGGTCATTTGATTAATGGAATAGATGATGCCTTAACTCTGTTCAAGATAGGTCTCAGCTGTGATCATGAAATTGTATTGGGCAGAATAGGGAAAGGTCATTTGATTAATGGAATAGTTGATGCCTTAACTCTGTTCAAAATAGGTCTCAGCTGTGATCATGAAATTGTATTGGGCAGAATAGGGAAAAAGGTCTTCTGATTAATGGAATTGATGATGCCTAACTCTGTTCAAAATAGGTCTCAGCTGTGAGAATGAAATTGTACTGAGCAAAACAAGGAAAATGTTATTTGTTTAATGAATAGATTATGCCCTCATGACAGGTCTCAGCTCCAATATTAAAAATCAATGCACCTGAATTGCGACACAATTTTTCTCATTTGGAACTGTGGTTATAAGGTGTTTAATCTGAAAGCTACGCTTTCATGAAATCACCAGGTATGGAAATGCTTGACCATTTCTGTAAATTACATAGTACAACCTATCTTCCTGCCTACTAGATGAAAGAGGGTTTTTTATTTACTTAACATGGTTGCCTTATTAACAAAGTCATGGTTTCTGTCAGTTACTCCCTCTGTCCCAAAATAAGTGTCCCAAGCTTAGTACAACTTTGTACTAGAGTTAGTACAAAGTTACTCTAGTACAAAGTTGAGACACTTATTTTGGGACGGAGGGAGTATTTTTTATACACTACCTAAGGAACAACTCATCTTCTTACCTACCAGATATTCTACTGTTTGATTGCGTTGCTCCCTGCTTAAGAAGCTCCACCGTTCTTTTATATGATCCTAAAAAAATTGAGTTCTAATTTTGTGGAAAGACATGCACAGTGCTGATGTTTTGAGGGCCGGTGTTCATTTCTAGTGGCAAATAATCTCAGATTTCTATGTGAACTATAATCCCCATCTAGATAATCCCTCTCGATATAGCTCCCTTCATTTGCACAACACAATCTAGCTAGCTCACAACGGTTCTGATTTGGATTATGGGTGTTTCTCCAAAAACTAAGATTATATACCTGAGAACAAACAAATAGCATTATAAACTTACCTCAAAGCCTATGGGATGACTGAAGCTTGATAAATAGTTTCATACACACTATGGTCTTGTAACAGTAGAAATAACCTTTGAGGGAAAGAGAACCATAAGTATAGGTCACTGCATAGTAGAAGGCCTGTAATCGTGTTCATATGCACTAAGTCTCTGTATAGAAGCCGACAAAACAGAGGCATCCTAAATTTGGTTTTCTGTTCTTTCTCGTCAGTTAAGAACAGAACATTAACTCTTGGATTATCAGTAAGGGAATATGCCTTATTAGCATACTCTTATGGTGGTTATTATTGCTCAACGTTGTGAGGAAAAGAAGAATATCACGTTTTTGTCTTAGAAAAGGGTTGTGGCAAACTTTTCATAAGCGCACCTGTTATAAGAAATGGAAGTATAGATAATTAGATCAGCTGCATATTTCCTTTGTTATATATGTAATCCAGAAGTGCAGGTTCGTGAACTGAAAAAATGGTAGCTCCATGCAGGATTTTGACCTCCATACGAAATCTGCAAGGGTAACAACAACAAAGGAAACTGGTGTAAGATTGAGTACTAAGACTCGAAGATGAGCTACCATCAAGATTATGTCTCGACAATCAAGTATAGTGTGAGCACTTATTTTTCTTTTATACATCAACTAAAATTATCAATTAACTACAAAGTGATCAACATATTTGTCTTAGATATTAAGAAAACTTAGTACTGTCATGTGCCGTATAGACTTAACTTTGTCTCATCTAGTTAATTAGAGCACAAAGAGTGAGTATCAAATTGGCTAACTTGAATTATCTGGAACTTTCACCATACCATCTGTACAGTATCCATTAAAATCTGAAATTGGCTCAGTAGTGGCCTTCCCTACTGATTTTCACTTAAAAAAACTTAACTTAAGACTGCAATGCAATATGGGTGCATGCCATTTTTATGATCCCCGAGTAACCGAGAAAAATAAGTTTATATATAGTTTCGTTGAGTAAACTAAGAAGGGTAAAGTTGCGAAGAAGAAACACAATGATCAACAGTAGTTATATCTTTATTTTTGAATTAAACTAAAGTTGCCATGGTAGCAATATTTTAGAAAAATCTGATTTTGTAGCAGGGCTCTAGGTTTGACTTAACCTGCAAAAAGTTAAATCAGATTGTAGCGCGAACATAGAGGTAAATATTCTGATGGCAAGCAGATATGAATGTTTCTAGAATAAGTATATCTGATAAACTTACACACTTTACTGGCTTGATTGATCTAAAAAATTATGGTTATGCACCCACATTATATTTCTATAAAGTTGTTACTATATATAAATTCGAGAAGTGATATAAACAAAGCAGTACGTAAACATGCAAAAAATGTCAGAAGAATATCATATTAGTTTCATAATCACAGTTATGCAAGAGAATACAGAAATAAAGTGTACTATTGCTTGAATCTCGAAATAACGCATGATCCATATTAAGTTAATTACCAATATGGTATCACTTACATAGCACTATCACTTACATAGCACTTCAGATAATATTCCTCCAAACCTGATGGAAGTTCTTTTACGGTTGAGATTTTTGTTAAAAGGAAATACAAATTCAGTATTTTTGCAATATAACTGGTGTTGGCTGTTATGCAGGATGTTTTTTACCGAACTCACAGAAGCATATTGTGTATCCCATCCAGCGTTCAACCTAATGGACATCGAGGGAACCACTTTGAGTAGGCAATTGTTTGTGTGGAAAATGCATGGTACTAAAGCTAACCTTCCTCTGGTCCAGATGAAATCAAGGCAAGTGGGTCTTCTATCTTCAAACATCAATTTGTTAGTTTTTCCTGGCTTCAGTGCATCCCATCATATTACTGTGTTTAAACATAATTGCAATGTGCTAATTATTTTCTAAAAAATTTACAGTGTATTAATTAAGTAAAACTTATTTGAAGTAGATGTAGCACGACCTTTAGGATTTTGCACACGAACCTCACCAATTTCGAGTAGTCGTACTTCTACATATCTGCTCACCAAATATCTGCATGATTATTATGAACGTAGTGAACTCTGAAGCTATTTTCTTTATTAGTCCTAAAAGAAACTAAACTATTTGTGTGGGGCCAGAGAAGCGTACTTTCAATACAAACTGCAATTGCTTGGGCAAGAGAAATCAACTCAATACTGCAATTTTCCATATGAAGTAGTAAGAGGAGGCGTACCATTGTAAACCGATGTAGGCTGAAGGCTAGCTGCATCTTTGGCATGTGGTCAAACCCGGCAAGCTGCAACTTTGTGGAGCATCCACACTACTGCCACCACATGCTTGCTAAAAGGCTTAATCTGACCGTCCCTATACATCGTCCACATCTTCGGCGAGCATGTTTGATGGCAAGCTCGGGCAACTGTTGCCGTCATGAAAATCACTACATGGATCGATGTGCCCATCATGTCTGGTAGTAGATGATGCATTATTTGAGCTTGATAGAGTATGACTATATCCCACGCGGTCTTGTTTGCATCAAAAGTGTGGCCCACCTTGGAGACACCAACCATTTTGGTAGTGGGCATCTCAACAGTTTTATTTGGACCTCATTCCCCTAATACGCTAGTAATTGTCTCCTTTCTCGTATTTCTCTTAGTCTCACTCCCATACACTTCATGATCTGAGAGAGGGAATGCTAGCAGCCATGGTGGCAGTGTCCCCTCCCAAGCTCATCAGAAGAATTCACAACACGCAAACGACCAATGTAGTAAAGAAGAGGATGAGGGGGAATCACTGGGGACAAGCCAGGTGAGGTAGTCTTAGGAATGAACGAGGCGGGAAAGCCGCAGGTGATGATGAGCTTGATAAAGAAGCGATTAGAGGTAGAAGACACCTCAATCCCTAGGAAGTAGTGAAGAGGACCAAGATCAGACATAAGAAACCCACTATGATGAGCCTTCACAAAGGCAATGTACTTAGAGTCATCGCAGTGATGATCGACATATAGAAGGAGAATTTGACCACGAATTGAAAGGTGGACAAGAAGTGTAGGATCATGAGCACTCGCCGAAAACTTGCCGCAATCACCACTGAGACAAAATGCTCAAAGTGGGCACGAGGGGTTTGCTTAAGGCCATAAAAGAGCGATGAAGACGACAAACCATGCCATCAGGAAGAGAATACCCAGGTGGTGGGTATATGTAGACCTCATGCAACAGGAAGAGAAATGATATCCCACATGCCTATTGCGCAAGAGCAACAATCTCGTCTACAATCGCATGCTGCTATTCATGATGAACAAATGCGTCATACTAAGAAGTCGTCTTGAGAAAAGCGAAGTTAGAATAACCAATAACCATAGGGCCAATAGGTAGAAGCGAGCGAGCTCGGAAGCCATAAGTAGGCCGAGCTTTACGTGGTGCGTTGCCAACAGGAAAGGCCATTGTAGTCCAGGGAGATGGCTCATTAGAAGGATCCACAACACGTGGACCACAAGTGTAGTGAAGATGATAAGGGGGAATCATCGGGGAAACCTCATGGATGAGCGAGGTGAGGTAGCCTTAGGTAATGAACAAGGTGGGGAAGCCGCATGTGGCGACGTGTGGGGTCTATAACAGTAGTACGTGAGGATAAACTGGGATAGGTGGGCGAGGGCAATAAATGAGTGATAAGTGTATCAGGAAAATTGACGGAAGAAATATCGTCAATGGGGGAGGCCGAAGGAGAGGATGGTCTTGGATAGAAAGGACGAGACTCAATCAGAAGTCACATATCAAGGAACACCCATCTGACGACTAACAAGATCCCAACACCGGTAGCCCTTGTGCTTATCACTGCAATTTAAGAAGACACATTCAATAGACTGATCAAATAGTTTGGTGCATGAAGAACGTAGCAAACACAACCAAACAAATGAAGTGTTGAGTAGTTAGGAGAGAATGCTCACAAAGACACTCGAGAGGAATGTCGCCCTGTAGAGCTGAGGAAAGATGAATGTTGATGAGATAGGTGGCTATGGTCATCAACGCGCTAGCCGCCTCACGAAGGTGACGATGCTTGCGCTCAACAACCCTATTTTAAGCATGAGCACCAGGACAAGAGAACTGAGCAAGTGTGCTTTGCTCAACAAGGAATTTGCGCAACAAATGAGAGAGATACACACAAGCAGAATCTGCACGAAAGACATGGATAGTAGTGAAAAACTAGGTATGAACCAAGGCGACAAACTTCTTATAGATAGATAGACCTCACTACAAGAAGGCATAAAATATATTGACTTGTGTCGAGAGAAATAATTGTAAAGATAATATAGTGGCGATGGCCTCCTTTCGAGGCGAAGAGAGCCGGGTCCCAAATATTAGAGTGAACAAGATTGAAAGTACGCCGAGACACAATCTCGCTATGAGGATACGGTAACTAAACGTGTTTACCTAGCAGACAAACTTGACCATCTAAAGTTACATTGCGAGACAGATCCTAGAATACCACATCGTTCTAAGGATGAGAGACTAGAGCCACACATGTGACTGAGACGATATCGCCATAAAGAGTCGGTAGACAAGGTAAGAGAGTCGAAGAGAGTGGCGGATGTGCTAGCGGAGGGAAGGCATAGCCTGGCAAGCTTCAGTGGCTGTGTGAGTCACAACGTCGAGGGCCAACACCAAGCAGAGCACCCGTGTGCCGTTCCTAAATTAGGACAAGAGTTAAAGTCAAGAATATTGGAGACGATGTCGCCACAAAGAGTCGGTAGACAAGGTAAGAGAGTCAAAGAGAATGGCGGATGTGGTAGCGGAGGGAAGGCATAGACTGGCAAGCTTCAGTGGCTGCGTGAGTCACAACGTCGAGGGCCAACACCAAGCAGAGACACGTGTGCCGTTCCTAAATTAGACAAGAGTTAAGTCAAGAATATTGGTAATAAATATTGTTTGTAGTTCAATGATACATTTGCTTGGATTCCAGACGAAGTTAAACTTGAGATTGGGCACTTTGATTTGTGATATTTGACATGAGCTTGAAACTGGGAACTTTAGGGTGTACCATGATGAATCTGAGATATATGAATTTATATAGGATAGTATGATTAGCATGAATGCGGTATTTGTGGACTATTGGATCATCTTGGATATTACTAGTTGGATTCTAGGTTAGAGATAACTTGATCAGTTGGATTTGTGATATTTTGACCTAAGCTTAGTAGCTTGTATGTGCGCCATATGGCTATGAGCATGCAGATGATACAATCGTAGTTGGTAGACCATGATGATTTTGCTAACCCTCCCAAGATCATCATGGGAGGATGATTTGGATTAATTAGAATAGATGACAACTTCAGTGATATGAGCCCTGTTGGAGCAGCTGATGTTGCTTTTATTATGTTTTTGTGCTCCTTTAGATGCGGTAGTAGGACGGTAGGACTTATGAAGTGATACTATATTGGTGGATAAATAGGTCTTTAATAACCTTGAAACTGGAGAACTTTAGGGTAGGACTTATGAAGTATGGATTTACTTGCATGATTGTGATCTTGAAGAAAATCTGGTGGATAAATAACTTCTAAGTTTTTGGATCTATAGTCATCCATTGGAAGCTCACTTTATACTGGACTTAGATAACCATGATAGTGGGCTTCGTTGGATCATAGTTATGATTTGTACTAGATGCACACCTTTAGAGATTGAAACTAAAGAACTTTAGGGTGTAATATGAATATGATCAATTGGATATATTGGATTTATATGATTATAATATGATCAATATGATTGTGAAAATTGATGGAAGAAAACAAAGATATTGGAGTAATAGAAATGTTGCTTGTGTTAGGTTCAAATGATGTATCTTCTTGAATGCTAGGTCGGAGTTGCTTGGATTCTAGGTCGGAGTTAAACTTGAGATTGGGCACTAGGATTTGTGATATTTTGGCATGTGTTTGAAACTGGAGAACTTTAGGGTGTAGCATGATCAACCGGAGATGTATTGGATTTATATAGCTATAGTATGATTAGCATGAATTTGGTATTGGTGGACTATTGGATGATCTTGGATATTACTAGTTGGATTCTAGGTTGGAGATAACTTGTGCACCTAGATTTGTGATATTTTGACCTAAGCTTAGTAGCTTGTATGCGCCCCATATGGATATGAGCATGGAGATGATACAATCGGATCGTAGTTTGTAGACTTTGATGATTTGCTAGCCCTCCCCAAGAATGTTACGAGTACAAGATCATCATGGGAGGATGATTTGGATTAATTAGAATAGATGATAATTTCAGTCGTATGAGCCTTGTTGGTGCAGCTGATCTTGTTTTTATTATGTGTTTGTGCTCCTTTAGATGCAGTAGGAGAAGGAGGTTAGTAGTTATGACGTGATATTATATTGGTGGATAAGTACATCTTTAACAACGTTGGAATAATTTGGATTTACTTAGATGATTGTGATCTTGAAAACAAATCTGATGGGTAAATAACTTCTAATGTTTGGATCTATAGTAATCCAGTGGAGGCTGAGGTAGTTGGAGAGGACCGATGAGAAAGCACATGAGAAGCTTTACTCGATCTCCTTAAGATCGACGTTGCCGCATGGCTTGGCGCAAAGCCGGTGCGGCTGACAGGATTTTCACCCTCTCCCACACCTCATGTGCATTGTTCATTCTCGCCAATTCGGCTTGGTGTCCTTCCCTTGTTTGCGAGTTCCGTGCCAATGACTTGATCTGGCATCACACGTTCTCCCGCCGTGCGTCCTTGGTCTTGGCGGTAGGTAACGTCGTGCTCTCGGGCTGTGTCTCGTGGGTTAGCCATTGCGGTGCCGACTGCCTGTGTGGCTATGGCGGCGCCCAGCTGGGAAACACGAGATGTGGGATTGAGGCATCGCACATAGCAACCCGAAGCCAGGCAAAGGATGCCGGTCGGACTGGCAGGGAGCGGATTGCACCTGAGGTACGATGGAAGGGATGAAAACATTGGTGGGACCGAACTGTCATTGCCGTTATTCATTGTACTTGAAGCCAAGCGTTGCGGGGATGACGATTGGGGAAGGTGGGAAGATGGTTGGATCATAGTTATGATTACTACTAGATTCACAGCGTTGGAGATTGAAATTGGAGAACTTTAGTGTTTGAGATTGAAACTGGAGAACTTTAGTGTGTAGTATGATCAATTGGAGATATATTTTATTTACGTGTAATATGATCCGCATGATTGTGAAAATTGATGGACTATTACATTATCTTGGATTGAACTAGTAGGAAGAAAACAAAGATATTGGAGTAATAGAAATGTTGTTTGTGTTAGATTCAAATGTTCAATGATATATGTGCTTGGATTCTAGGTCGGAGTTAAACTTGAGATAGGGCACTTGAATTTGTGATATTTTGACAGTTTGAAACTAGAGAACTTTGGGGTGTAGCATGATCAACCTGAGATGTATTGGATTTATATAGGTATAGTGTGATTAGCATGCATGCGGTGTTGTTGGACTATTGAATGATCTTGGATATTACTATTTGGATTATAGGTTGGATATAACTGGAGTAGTTGGATTTGTGATATTTTGGCCTAAGCTTAGTAGCTTGTATGTGCTCCATATGGATATGAGCATAGAGATGATACAAGTGGATCGTAGTTGGTAGACTTTGATGATTTCGCTAGCCCTCCCCAAGAATGTTACAAGTACAAGATTATCATGGGACGATGATTTGGATTAATTAGAATAGATGACCATTTTGTGCTCCTTTAGATGCAGTAGTGGGAGGAGAGTAGTACTTATGAAGTGATATTATATTGATGGATAAATAGATCTTTAATAACCTTGGAAAAATTTGGATTTACTTAGTTGATTGTGATGTTGAAAAAAAATTGATGGATAAGTAAATTCTAATTTTTTGATCTATAGTGATGCAGTGAAAGCTTGCTTTATACTGGATGATAACCATGATAGTGGACTTGCTTGGATCATAGTTATGTTTTGTACTAGATGCACACCTTTAGAGATTGAATGTGGAGAACTTTAGGGTCTAGTATGATCAATCAGACATATGTTGGATTTATATGTGTAATATGATCAGCAGGATTGTGAAAATTGATGGACTATTACATCATCTTGGATTGAATTAGTAGGTAGAAAACAAAGATATTGGTGTAATAGAAATGTTTGTGTAAGGTTCAATGATATATTTGCTTGGATTCTAGGTCGGAGTTAAACTTGAGATCGGGCACTTGGATGATGTTTTGACATGAGCTTGAAGCTAGAGAATTTTAGGGTGTAACATGATCAACTTGAGATGTATTGAATTTATATAGGTATGGTATGATTAGCACGAATGGGCTATTGGTGGGCTATTGGATCATCTTTGATATTACTAGTTGGATTCTAGGTTAGAGATAACTTGAGCACTTGGATTTGTCATATTTTGACCTGCTTAGTAGCTTGTATGTGCCTCATATGGATATGAGCATGGAGATGGTACAAATAGATCATAGTTGGTAAACTTGATGATTTTGCTAGCCCTCCCCAAGAATGTTACTAGTACAAGATCATCATGGAAGAATGATTTGGATTAATTAGAATATATGACAAATTCAGTGTATGAGCCTTGTTGGAGCAGTTGATCTTGTTTTTATTATGTGTTTGTGCTCCTTTGGATGCCGTAGTAGGAGGAGGGTACTAGTTATGACATGATATTATATTAGTGGATAAATATATCTTTGATAACTTTGGAACAGTTTGGATTTACTTAAGATGATTGTGATCTTGAAAAAAATCTGGTGGATAAATAACTTCTAGATTTTGAATATATAGTCATCCAGTGAAAGATTGCTTTATACTGGACTTAGATAAACCATGATAGTGGGCTTGGTTGGATCATAGTTATGATTTGTACTAGATGCACACCTTTAGAGATTGAAACTAGAGAACTTTAGGGTGTAATATGAATATGATTAATTGGGTATATTGGATTTATATGATTATAATATGATCAATATGATTGTGAAAATTGATGGAAGAAAACAAAGATATTGGAGTAATAGAAATGTTGCTTGTGTTAGGTTCAAATGATGTATCTTCTTGAATGCTAGGTCGGAGTTGCTTGGATTCTAGGTCGGAGTTAAACTTGAGATTAGGCACTAGGATTTGTGATATTTTGGCATGTGCTTGAAACTGGAGAACTTTAGGGTGTAGCATGATCAACCGGAGATGTATTGGATTTATATAGCTATAGTATGATTAGCATGAATTTGGTATTGGTGGACTATTGGATGATCTTGGATATTACTAGTTGGATTCTAGGTTGGAGATAACTTGTGCACCTAGATTTGTGATATTTTGACCTAAGCTTAGTAGCTTTTATGTGCCCCATATGGATATGAGCATGGAGATGATAGAATCGGATCGTAGTTGGTAGACTTTGATGATTTTGCTAGCCCTCCCCAAGAATGTTACGAGTACAAGATCATCATGGGAGGATGATTTGGATTAATTAGAATAGATGATTATTTCAGTGGTATGAGCCTTGTTGGAGTAGCTGATCTTGCTTTTATTATGTGTTTGTGCTCTTTTAGATGAAGTAGGAGGAGGCTAGTAGTTATGACGCGATATTATATTGGTGGATAAGTAGATCATTAACAATGTTGGAATAGTTTGGATTTACTTAGATGATTGTGATCTTGAAAACTAATCTGGTGGGTAAATAACTTCTAATATTTGGATCTATAGTAATCTAGTGGAGGCTGAGGTAGTTGGAGAGGACCGATGAGAAAGCACATGAGAAGCTTTACTCGATCTCCTTAAGATCGACATTGCCGCACGGCTTGGCGCAAAGCCGGTGCGGCTGACAGGGTTTTCACCCTCTCCCACACCTCATGTGCATTGTTTATTCTCGCCAATTCGGCTTGGTGTCCTTCCCTTGTTTGCGAGTTCCGTGCCAATGACTTGATCTGGCATCACACTCTCCCGCCGTGCGTCCTTGGTCTTGGTGGTAGGTAACGTCGTGCTCTCGGGCTGTGTCTCGTGGGTTAGCCATTGCGGTGCCGACTGCCTGTGTGGCTATGGCGGTGCCCAGCTGGGAAACACGAGATGTGGGATTGAGGCATCACACATAGTAACCCGAAGCCAGGCAAAGGATGCCGGTCGGACTGGCAGGGAGCGAATTGCACCTGAGGTACGGTGGAAGGGATGAAAACATTGGTGGGAGCGAACTGTCATTGCCGTTATTCATTGTACTTGGAGCCAAGCGTTGCGGGGATGACGATTGGGGAAGGTGGGAAGATGGTTGGATCATAGTTATGATTACTACTAGATTCACAACGTTTGAGATTGAAGCTGGAGAACTTTAGTGTTTGAGATTGAAACTGGAGAACTTTAGTGTGTAGTATGATCAATTGGAGATATATTTTATTTATGTGTAATATGATCCGCATGATTGTGAAAATTGATGACATTATCTTGGATTGAACTAGTAGGAAGAAAACAAAGATATTGGAGTAATAGAAATGTTGTTTGTGTTAGATTCAAATGTTCAATGATATATGTGCTTGGATTCTAGGCCGGAGTTACGATAGGGCACTTGGATTTGTGATATTTTGACAGCTTGAAACTGGAGAACTTTGGGGTGTAGCATGATCAACCTGAGATGTATTGGATTTATATAGGTATAGTATGATTAGCATGCATGCGGTGTTGGTGGACTATTGAATGATCTTGGATATTACTATTTGGATTGTAGGTTGGATATAACTGGAGCAGTTGGATTTGTGATATTTTGGCCTAAGCTTAGTAGCTTCTATGTGCTCCATATGGATATGAGCATAGAGATGATACAAGTGGATCGTAGTTGGTAGACTTTGATGATTTCGCTAGCCCTCCCCCAGAATGTTACAAGTACAAGATTATCATGGGACGATGATTTGGATTAATTAGAATAGATGACCATTTTGTGCTCCTTTAGATGCAGTAGTGGGAGGAGAGTAGTACTTATGAAGTGATATTATATTGATGGATAAATAGATCTTTAATAACCTTGGAAAAATTTGGATTTACTTAGTTGATTGTGATGTTGAAAAAAAATTGATGGATAAGTAAATTCTAATTTTTTGATCTATAGTGATGCAGTGAAAGCTTGCTTTATACTGGATGATAACCATGATAGTGGGCTTGTTTGGATCATAGTTATGATTTGTACTAGATGCACACCTTTAGAGATTGAACGTGGAGAACTTTAGGGTCTAGTATGATCAATCAGACATATGTTGGATTTATATGTGTAATATGATCAGTAGGATTGTGAAAATTGATGGACTATTACATCATCTTGGATTGAATTAGTAGGTAGAAAACAAAGAAATTGGTGTAATAGAAATGTTTGTGTAAGGTTCAATGATATATTTGCTTGGATTCTAGGTTGGAGTTAAACTTGAGATCGGGCACTTGGATGATGTTTTGACATGAGCTTGAAGCTAGAGAATTTTAGGGTGTAGCATGATCAACTTGAGATGTATTGAATTTATATAGGTATGGTATGATTAGCACGAATGGGCTATTGGTGGGCTATTGGATCATCTTTGATATTACTAGTCGGATTCTTGGTTAGAGATAACTTGAGCACTTGGATTTGTCATATTTTGACCTGCTTAGTAGCTTGTATGTGCCTCGTATGGATATGAGCATGGAGATGGTACAAATAGATCATAGTTGGTAAACTTGATGATTTTGCTAGCCCTCCCCAAGAATGTTACAAGTACAAGATCCTCATGGAAGAATGATTTGGATTAATTAGAATATATGACAATTTCAGTGTATGAGCCTTGTTGGAGCAGTTGATCTTGCTTTTATTATGTGTTTGTGCTCCTTTAGATGTCGTAGTAGGAGGAGGGTACTAGTTATGACATGATATTATATTAGTGGATAAATATATCTTTGATAACTTTGGAACAGTTTGGATTTACTTAAGATGATTGTGATCTTGAAAAAAATCTGGTGGATAAATAACTTCTAGATTTTGAATAGATAGTCATCTAGTGAAAGATTGCTTTATACTGGACTTAGATAAACCATGATAGTGGGCTTGGTTGGATCATAGTTATGATTTGTACTAGATGCACACCTTTAGAGATTGAAACTAGAAAACTTTAGGGTGTAATATGAATATGATTAATTGGATATATTGGATTTATATGATTATAATATGATCAATATGATTATGAAAATTGATGGAAGAAAACAAAGATATTGGAGTAATAGAAATGTTGCTTGTGTTAGGTTCAAATGATGTATCTTCTTGAATGCTAGGTCGGAGTTGCTTGGATTCTAGGTCGGAGTTAAACTTGAGATTGGGCACTAGGATTTGTGATATTTTGGCATGTGCTTGAAACTGGAGAACTTTAGGGTGTAGCATGATCAATCGGAGATGTATTGGATTTATATAGCTATAGTATGATTAGCATGAATTTGGTATTGGTGGACTATTGGATGATCTTGGATATTACTAGTTGGATTCTAGGTTGGAGATAACTTGTGCACCTAGATTTGTGATATTTTGACCTAAGCTTAGTAGCTTTTATGTGCCCCATATGGATATGAGCATGGAGATGTTAGAATCGGATCATAGTTGGTAGACTTTGATGATTTTGCAAACCCTCCCCAAGAATGTTACGAGTACAAGATCATCATGGGAGGATGATTTGGATTAATTAGAATAGATGATTATTTCAGTGGTATGAGCCTTGTTGGAGCAGCTGATCTTGCTTTTATTATGTGGTTGTGCTCCTTTAGATGATGTAGGAGGAGGCTAGTAGTTATGACGTGATATTATATTGGTGGATAAGTAGATCTTTAACAATGTTGGAATAGTTTGGATTTACTTAGATGATTGTGATCTTGAAAACTAATCTGGTGGGTAAATAACTTCTAATATTTGGATCTATAGTAATCTAGTGGAGGCCGAGGTAGTTGGAGAGGACCGATGAGAAAGCACATGAGAAGCTTTACTCGATCTCCTTAAGATCGACATTGCCGCACGGCTTGGCGCAAAGCCGGTGCGGCTGACAGGGTTTTCACCCTCTCCCACACCTCATGTGCATTGTTTATTCTCGCCAATTCGGCTTGGTGTCCTTCCCTTGTTTGCGAGTTCCATGCCAATGACTTGATCTGGCATCACACGTTCTCCCGCCGTGCGTCCTTGGTCTTGGCGGTAGGTAACGTCGTGCTCTCGGGCTGTGTCTCGTGGGTTAGCCATTGCGGTGCCGACTGCCTGTGTGGCTATGGCGGCGCCCAGCTGGGAAACACGAGATGTGGGATTGAGGCATCGCACATAGTAACCCGAAGCCAGACAAAGGATGCCGGTCGGACTGGCAGGGAGCAGGTTGCACCTGAGGTACGGTGGAAGGGATGAAAACATTGGTGGGAGCGAACTGTCATTGCCGTTATTCATTGTACTTGGAGCCAAGCGTTGCGGGGATGACGATTGGGGAAGGTGGGAAGATGGTTGGATCATAGTTATGATTACTACTAGATTCACAGCGTTTGAGATTGAAACTGGAGAACTTTAGTGTTTGAGATTGAAACTGGAGAACTTCAGTGTGTAGTATGATCAATTGGAGATATATTTTATTTATGTGTAATATGATCCGCATGATTGTGAAAATTGAGGGAGTATTACATTATCTTGGATTGAACTAGTAGGAAGAAAACAAAGATATTGGAGTAATAGAAATGTTGTTTGTGTTAGATTCAAATGTTCAATGATATATGTGCTTGGATTCTAGGTCGGAGTTAAACTTGAGATAGGGCACTTGAATTTGTGATATTTTGACAGTTTGAAACTAGAGAACTTTGGGGTGTAGCATGATCAACCTGAGATGTATTGGATTTATATAGGTATAGTGTGATTAGCATGCATGCGGTGTTGTTGGACTATTGAATGATCTTGGATATTACTATTTGGATTATAGGTTGGATATAACTGGAGCAGTTGGATTTGTGATATTTTGGCCTAAGCTTAATAGCTTGTATGTGCTCCATATGGATATGAGCATAGAGATGATACAAGTGGATCGTAGTTGGTAGACTTTGATGATTTCGCTAGCCCTCCCCAAGAATGTTACAAGTACAAGATTATCATGGGACGATGATTTGGATTAATTAGAATAGATGACCATTTTGTGCTCCTTTAGATGTAGTAGTGGGAGGAGAGTAGTACTTATGAAGTGATATTATATTGGTGGATAAATAGATCTTTAATAACCTTGGAAAAATTTGGATTTACTTGGTTGATTGTGATGTTGAAAAAAAATTGATGGATAAGTAAATTCTAATTTTTTGATCTATAGTGATGCAGTGAAAGCTTGCTTTATACTGGATGATAACCATGATAGTGGGCTTGTTTGGACCATAATTATGATTTGTACTAGATGCACACCTTTAGAGATTGAACGTGGAGAACTTTAGGGTATAGTATGATCAATCAGACATATGTTGGATTTATATGTGTAATATGATCAACAGGATTGTGAAAATTGATGGACTATTACATCATCTTGGATCGAATATGTAGGTAGAAAACAAAGATATTGGTGTAATAGAAATGTTTGTGTAAGGTTCAGTGATATATTTGCTTGGATTCTAGGTCGGAGTTAAACTTGAGATCAGGCACTTGGATGATGTTTTGACATGAGCTTGAAGCTAGAGAATTTTAGGGTGTAGCATGATCAACTTGAGATGTATTGAATTTATATAAGTATGGAAAGATTAGCACGAATGGGCTATTGGATCATCTTTGATATTACTAGTTGGATTCTAGTTTAGAGATAACTTGAGCACTTGGATTTGTCATATTTTGACCTGCTTAGTAGCTTGTATGTGCCCCATATAGATATGAGCATGGAGATGGTACAAATAGATCATAGTTGGTAAACTTGATGATTTTGCTAGCCCTCCCCAAGAATGTTACCAGTACAAGATCATCATGGAAGAATGATTTGGATTAATTAGAATATATGACAATTTCAGTGTATGAGCCTTGTTGGAGTAGTTGATCTTACTTTTATTATGTGTTTGTGCTTCTTTAGATGCCGTAGTAGGAGGAGGGTACTAGTTATGACATGATATTATATTAGTGGATAAATATATCTTTGATAACTTTGGAACAGTTTGGATTTACTTAAGATGATTGTGATCTTGAAAAAAATCTGGTGGATAAATAACTTCTAGATTTTGAATCTATAGTCATCCAGTGGAAGATTGCTGTATACTAGACTTAGATAAACCATGATAGTGGGCTTGGTTGGATCATAGTTATGATTTGTACTAGATGCACACCTTTAGAGATTGAAACTAGAGAACTTTAGGGTGTAATATGAATCTGATCAATTGGATATATTGGATTTATATGATTATAATATGATCAATATGATTGTGAAAATTGATGGAAGAAAACAAAGATATTGGAGTAATAGAAATGTTGCTTGTGTTAGGTTCAAACGATGTATCTTCTTGAATGCTAGGTCGGAGTTACTTGGATTCTAGGTCGGAGTTAAACTTGAGATTGGGCACTAGGATTTGTGATATTTTGGCATGTGCTTGAAACTGGAGAACTTTAGGGTGTAGCATGATCAACCGGAGATGTATTGGATTTATATAGCTTTAGTATGATTAGCATGAATTTGGTATTGGTGGACTATTGGATGATCTTGGATATTACTAGTTGGATTCTAGGTTGGAGATAACTTGTGCACCTAGATTTGTGATATTTTGACCTAAGCTTAGTAGCTTTTATGTGCCCCATATGGATATGAGCATGGAGATGATAGAATCGGATCGTAGTTGGTAGACTTTGATGATTTTGCTAGCCCTCCCCAAGAATGTTACGAGTACAAGATCATCACGGGAGGATGATTTGGTTTAGTGAGAATAGATGATTATTTCAGTGGTATGAGCCTTGTTGGAGCAGCTGATCTTGCTTTTATTATGTGTTTGTGCCCCTTTAGATGCAGTAGGAGAAGGAGGGTAGTAGTTATGACATGATATTATATTGGTGGATAACTACATCTTTAACAATGTTGGAATAGTTTGGATTTACTTAGATGATTGTGATCTTGAAAACAAATGTGGTGGGTAAATAACTTCTAATGTTTGGATGTATAGTAATCCAGTGGAGGCTGAGGTAGTTCGAGAAGACTGATGAGAAAGCACATGAGAAGCTTTACTTGATCTCCTTAAGATTAACATTGCCGCACGGCTTGGCACAAAGCCGGTGCGGCTGACAGGGTTTTCACCCTCTCCCACACCTCATGTGCATTGTTCATCCCCGCCAATTCGGCTTGGTGCCTTTCCCTTGTTTGCGAGTTCCGTGCCAATGACTTGATCTGGCATCACACGTTCTCCTGCCGTGCGTCCTTGGTCTTGGCGGTAGGTAACGTCGTGCTCTCGGGATGTGTCTCGTGGGTTAGCCATTGCGGTGCCGATTGCCTGTGCGGCTATGCCGGCGCCTAGCAGAGAAACACGAGATGTGGGATTGAGGCATCGCACATAGTAACCCGAAGCCAGGCAAAGGATGCCGGTAGGACTGGCAGGGAGCGGATTGCATATGAGGTATGGCGGAATGGATGAAAATGTTGTTGGGAGCCAACTGTACTTGGAGCCAAGCGTCGAGGGGATGGTGATTGGGTAAGGCGGGAAGATGGTTGGATCATAGTTATATTACTACTAGATTCACACCTTTAGAGATTGAAACTTGCGAACTTTAGGGTGTGCATGATCAACCTGAGATGTAATTAGATTTATATGTGGAATAATTGACATGCATGCTGTATTGGTGGACTATTGGATGGTCTTGGATATTACTAGTTGGATTGTAGGCTGGAGATAACTTGAGCACTTGGACTTGTGATATTTTGACCTAAGCTTAGTACCTTGTATGTGCCCCATATGGATATGAGCATGGAGATGATACAAACGGATCGTAGTTGGTAGGCTTTGATGATTTTGCTAGCCCTCCCCAAGATTTGTGATATTTTGTCCTAAGCTTAGTACCTTGTATGTGCCTCATATGGAAATGAGAATGGAGATGATACAAACGGATCATAGTTGGTAAACTTTGATGGTTTTGCTAGCCCCCCCCCCCAAGAATGTTACCAGTACAAGATCATTGGAGGATGATTTGGATTAATTAGAATAGAATTTCAGTGGTATGAGCCTTGTTGGAGTAGCTGATCTTGCTTTTATTATTTGTTTGTGCTCCTTTAGATGCAGTAGTAGGAGGGTAGTACTTATGAAGTGATATTATATTGGTGGATAAATAGATCTTTCATAACCATGGAACAGTTTGGATTTAGTTAGGTGATTGTGATCTTGAAAAACATCTCATAGATAAACAAATTCTTTTTTTGGATCTATAGTCATCTAGTGGAAGCTTGGTTTATACTGGACTTAGATAATCATGATGGTGAGCTTGGTTGGATCATAGTTATGATTTGTACTAGATGCACACCTTTAGCGATTGGAACTTGAGACCTTTAGAGGTTGGATTATAGTTAGAGATGCACACCTTTAGAGATTGGAGATATATTGGATTTATATGAGTATAATATGAATTGTGAAAATTGATGAACTATTACATCATCTTGGATTGAAATAGTTGAAAGAAAACAAAAATATTGGAGTAATAGAAATGTTGTTTGTGTTAGGTTTAATGATATATCTGCTTGGATTCTAGGTCGGAGTTAAACTTGAGATTGGACACTTGAATTTCTGATTTTTTCGCATGAGCTTAAAACTGGAGAACTTTGGGGTATAGCATGATCAACCTGAGATATATTGGATTTATATAGATATAGTATATGATTAGCATGAATGTGGTATTGGTGGACTATTGGATACAACAACAACAACAACAAAGCCTTTAGTCTCAAACAAGTTGGGGTAGGCTAGAGGTGAAACCTATAAGATCTCGCAACCAACTCATGGCTCTGGCACATGGATAGCAAGCTTCCACGCACCCCTGTCCATAACTAGCTCTTTGGTGATACTCCAATCCTTCAGGTCTCTCTTAACGGACTCCTCCCATGTCAAATTCGGTCTACCCCGCCCTCTTTTGATATTCTCCGCACGCTTTAGCCGTTCGCTATGCACTGGAGCTTCTGGAGGCCTGCGCTGAATATGCCCAAACCATCTCAGACGATGTTGGACAAGCTTCTCCTGAATTGGTGCTACCCCAACTCTACCTCGTATATCATCATTCCGGACTCGATCCTTCCTCGTGTGGCCGCACATCCATCTCAACATACGCATCTCCGCCACACCTAACTGTTGAACATGTCGCCTTTTAGTCGGCCAACACTCCGCGCCATACAACATTGCGGGTCGAACTGCCGTTCTGTAGAACTTGACTTTTAGCTTTTATGGCACTTTCTTGTCACAAAGAATGCCAGAAGCTTGGCGCCACTTCATCCATCTGGCTTTGATTCGATGGTTCACATCTTCATCAATACCCCCATCCTCCTGCAACATTGACCCCAAATACCGAAAGGTGTCCTTTCGAGCTACCACCTGGCCATCAAGGCTAACCTCCGCCTTACACCTAGTAGTACTGAAACCGCACATCATGTACTCGGTTTTAGTTCTACTAAGTCTAAACCCTTTCGATTCCAAGGTTTGTCTCCATAACTCTAACTTCCTATTTACCCTCGTCCGACTATCGTCAACTAGCACCACATCATCCGCAAAGAGCATATACCATGGGATATCTCCTTGGATATCCCTTGTGACCTCATCCATCACCAATGCAAAAAGATAAGGGCTCAAAGCTGACCCCTGATGCAGTCCTATCTTAATTGGGAAGTCATCGGTGTCGACATCACTTGTTCGAACACTTGTCACAACATTATCGTACATGTCCTTGATGAGGGTAATGTACTTTGCTGGGACTTTGTGTTTCTCCAAGGCCCACCACATGACATTCCGCGGTATTTTATCATAGGCCTTCTCCAAGTCAATGAACACCATATGCAAGTCCTTCTTTTGCTCCCTATATCTCTCCATAAGTTGTCGTACCAAGAAAATGGCTTCCATGGTTGACCTCTCAGGCATGAAACCAAACTGATTTTTGGTCACGCTTGTCATTCTTCTTAAGCGGTGCTTAATGACTCTCTCCCATAGCTTCATTGTATGACTCATCAGCTTAATTCCACGGTAATTAGTACAACTCTGAACATCCCCCTTGTTCTTGAAGATTGGTATTAATATACTTCGTCTCCATTCTTCTGGCATCTTGTTTGCCCGAAAAATGAGGTTGAAAAGCTTGGTTAGCCATACTATTGCTATGTCCCGAGACCTTTCCACACCTCAATGAGGATACAATCAGGGCCCATCACCTTGCCTCCTTTCATCCTTTTTAAAGCCTCCTTCACCTCAGACTCCTGGATTCGCCGCACAAAACGCATGCTGGTCTCATCAAAGAAGTCGTCTAGTTCAATGGTAGAACTCTCATTCTCCCCATTGAACAACTTGTCGAAGTACTCCCGCCATCTATGCTTAATCTCCTCGTCCTTCACCAAGAGTTGGCCTGCTTCGTCCTTGATGCATTTGACTTGGCCAATGTCCCTCGTCTTCCTCTCTCGTATCTTGGCCATCTTATAGATGTCCCTTTCACCTTCCTTTGTGCCTAACCGTTGGTAGAGGTCCTCATCTGCCCGACCCCTTGCTTCACCAACAGCTCGCTTTGCGGCCTTCTTCGCCATCTTGTACTTCTCTATGTTGTCTGCACTCCTATCCAGGTATAGGCGTCTGAAGCAATCTTTCTTCTCTTTAATCGCCTTCTGGACGTCATCATTCCACCACCAGGTATCCTTATCTTCGCTTCTCCTTCCCCTGGACACTCCAAACTCCTCCGAGGCCACCTTACGAATGCAAGTCGCCATCTTCATCCATACATTATCCGCATACCCTCCTTCCTCCCAAGGGCCCTCCTTAATGACCCTCTCCTTGAACACCTGAGCTACCTCCCCCTTGAGCTTCCACCGCTTCGTTCTAGCGACTTTGGCACGCTTATCCCGCTGGACACGAATCCGAAAGCGGAAGTCAGCAACCACCAGCTTATGCTGAGGTACAACACTCTCTCCAGGTATCACCTTACAGTCTAGGCACGCACTCCCATTTTCTCTTCTCGAGAGGATGAAATCAATCTGGCTAGAGTGTTGGCCACTACTAAAAGTCACCAGATGTGATTCTCTCTTTCTAAAGAGGGTGTTAGCTACAATCATGTTGTAGGCTAGAGCAAAGCTTAAGACATCTTCTCCTTCTTGATTCATGATGCCATGGCCAAAGCCCCCATGCGCCCCTTCAAAACCTGTGTTAGATGTACCCACGTGGCCATTGAGGTCTCCTTCTATGAAGAGCTTCTCACCAATCGGTACACTCCTAATCATGTCTTCCAGGCCTTCCCAGAACTCCCTCTTGGTGTTCTCATTGTGGCCTACTTGCGGGGCATACGCGCTGATAACATTGAGAACCAAGTCCTCAACTACCAGCTTGACCAAGATAATTCGGTCCCCACGTCTCTTGACGTCTACCACTCCATACTCGAGGCTCTCGTTGATCAAGATGCCTACGCCATTTCTGTTTGCAGCTGTCCCCGTGTACTACAACTTGAAGACGGTATCCTCCACCGCCTTCGCCTTCTGTCCTCTCCATTTGGTTTCTTGGACGCAAAGGATATCAACACCTCTCCTCATCGCTGCATCAACTAGCTCCTGAAGCTTCCCTGTCAGAGACCCTACGTTCCAGCTACCTAAGCGAATCCTCCTAGGCTCGGCTAGCTTCCTTACCCTTCGCACCCGTCGAGTCAAATGCGAAGACCCTTGCTCATTTTCCACTACACCCGGGCGCCGATGTAGCGCGCCACTAAGGATGCGACGACCCGATCCTCGCTCACTTGCCACCGTATCCGGATGTAACACCCTCGATGCGACTATATCTCCCACGTGTCGAGGCACGACTTAGAGGCATAATCGCATCGAAGGCATATGTCGCAAGTTAGGCAATCTTCACAACATCCCATGTAATATAGATAATAAAAGGGGAGATAACATAGTTGGCTTACACTCGCCACGTCAATCAAGTACATAAATAACATTACATCATCCAAACACTCATGGCCCGACTACGGCGCCAAAAATAAAAGATAACCCAACATGCGACACGGTCTCGATCACCCCCAATCGGGCACCACTACTGATCATCAGGAAAGGAAACATAGTATCGTTGAGAGTCCTCGTCGAACTCCTACTTGAGCTCAAGCGCGTCACCTGGAGCGGAATCATCAGGCCCTGCATCTGGTGTAATAGTAATCTGTGAGCCACAGGGACTCAGCAATCTCGCACCCTCGCGATCAAGACTATTTAAGCTTATAGGTAAGGCAAGGTAAATATGTGGAGCTGCAGCAAGCGACTAGCAAAAATGGTGGCTATCCTGTTCGCAAAAAAGAGCGAGAAGAGGAGGCAAAACGCGAGCGAGAAACTAGAGGGCAACCTGCGCAAACATTACTCCAACACCGTGTCCACTTCCCGGACTCCGCCGAGAAGAGGCCATCACGGTAACACACTCAGTTGATTCATTTTAATTAAGTTAAGGTTCAAGTTATCTACAACTGGACATTAACAAATTCCCATCTGCCCATAACCGCGGGCACGGCTTTCCAAAGTTCAAATCCCTGCAGGGGAGTCCCAACTTAGCCCATGACAAGCTCTCATGGTCAACGAAGGAATAGACCTCCTCCCGAGACGTTCCGATCAGACTCGGTATCTCGATTCTTCAAGACACTTCGACAGGTTAAAACAAGACCAGCAACACCGCCCGAATGTGCCGACAAATCCTGATAGGAGCTGCACATATCTCTTTCTCAGGGCACACTTAGATTGTCCTAGGTACGGGTAGGCCAGCCCAGAGTTGCCCCTGGTGGCCACCGGCAGCTGACAGGTGGACCAACACTCAGAGGAGCACTGGCCCCGGGGGGGGGGGGGTTAAAATAAGATGACCCTCGGGCTCCGGAAACCCAAGGGAAAAGAGGCTAGGTGGCAAATGGTAAAACCAAGGTTGGGCATTGCTGGAAAAGCTTTAATCAAGGCGAACTATCAAGGGGTTCCCATTATAACCCAACCGCGTAAGGAACGCAAAATCCGGGAACACAACACCGATATGACGGAAACTAGGGCGGCAAGAGTGGAACAAAACACTAGGCGAGAGGCCGAGCCTTCCACCCTTTACCAAGTATATAGATGCATTAAGATAACAAGATAATATAATGATATCCCAACAAGTAAATAAATGTTCCAATAAGGAACGGTCTCCAATCTTCACCTGCAACTACCAACGCTATAAGAGGGGCTGAGCAAAGTAGTAACATAGCCAATCAATGGTTTGCTAGGACATGGTGGGTTAGAGGTTTGACATGGCAATTTGGGAGGCTTGAAAGCAAGTGGTAGGCATCGTAGCATTGGCATAGCAAAAGAGCGAGCATCTAGCAAAGCAAAGATAGTAGTGATTTTGAGGGTATGATCATCTTGCCTGCAAAGTTGTCAGAGTTGACTGGATCCTCGAAAGCAAACTCAACGGGCTCCTTGTTAGCGAACTCGTCTCCCGGCTCTACCCAAACAAGACAAACAAGCAAACGGAACACAATCAACCACGTGCAAAGCTCAAACAATATGATGCAAGGATGGTATGCTATGCGGGATGCGATGCGGGATGCATATGCAAGATTTGACAGGGAATGCAAGAATCTGGCCTCAACTTGGGAATCCAAGTGTGCCACTGGAAAGATGAGATGAAATCGCTTGAAAACGATATAAAGAACGCCGGAATCGGAGTTACGGTTTGGAAATGGCAAGCGATTCAAATATGACCACGTTCTGCGATTTACAGCAAGTAGTCATCTAAATGCAATGAGATGAACATGCTACAACATTCAAACATGACAACAAAATACATGGCAGGGATGCATTCATGATGCTTAACAAAAGTCTAGCACTGAGCTACGGCCAATTCATCCACTAACAGATTCAAACAAGCATGGCAAAAATACATATGGTAAACAGATTTCAGACTTAGTGAAAGTAACACTTGTCTGGAATTTCAGATCAGGTAGCACACTTCGGAGCAACAAAATTATATGCTACAGGACCCGAACATGGCAAAGTAAAGCATGGCATGGAGCTACTCAAAGAGTGTAACAAAAGTCCCTTAGTGACCTTGAGCCAAAAGGGATCAAAAAATACAATTGCAAGCATGTGAACATGGCAAAAACATAATCAGTTCTCAGACTTAGTGAAAACTGGAGCATGCTGAAACAGATATCAAGTAGGCATGTTTACGAGCTCGATGCACTTACTACGGGGCAAGTCATGACAAGCTAAGCATACACCCATCAAGAATACATAAAATGCAAGCTAGACATGGCAAGAACAATAGCATAGCATGCACGGATCAACTACAACATCCTCGGCAAAATCGCTAACAAGTAGACAATCTGCCCAGATTCACGAAGTAGCGAAAGTAGAGCTCGATTGACTCAAGCTAGGGTACTTCATAATTGCAAACAAAGACATGGATGGATAGAGCACTACAAGATTAACAAAACATCCTTATTGATCATCCTCAAAAGAGGCACGGATCACTAGGAAACAACATGAACATATGGCCATATGAGATAAACAGCTCAAGGACTTAGTGGAAATGCTAAGTCCCTGAAATCAGCATTACCAAGTGCCTCACTTTGTAAGCTTGTGCTAGTCACCACACACATCACAAAAATACATGGGTTGCGCCTCTGGAAAGATGGCAAAACCCTTAACAAAACATATGTAGAGCTCATGGGCATATCATGCACACAATAATCATGGCAAAAATGACAAAAATAATCATGGCATATCATACGAGGCAGGCCGGCGCGGGCGGCCGGGCGCGGGGAAGAAGCCGCCGGCGGGGCGCGGCGCCTCTGGCCCAGGCGGGAGCGGCGGACGGCTGGCTTCGGGCCGACGGCGGGAGGAGGCCGGCGTGCCATGTGGCGCTGCGTGGTTGGCGGCGGCGGATCGGGCGGACGTGTCCGGCCCGATTCGGACACGTCCAGCGGCGAGGGGATCTTTTTTTAGGGTTTAGAGAGAGGGGATCCGAGATTTGGAATGGGGGAGGTATATATAGACATAGAGGGAGCTAGGAGTGTCCAAATGAGGTGCGGTTTTCGGCCACGCGATCGTGATCGGACGCTCTAGATGATGGAGAGGGTTTTGGTGGGTTTTGGACCAACTTGGAGGGGTGTTGGGCTGCAACCACACGAGGCCTTTTCGGTCCCTTGGTTAACCGTTGGAGTATCAAACGAAGTCCAAATGATACGAAACTTGACAGACGGTCTACCGGTAGTAAACCAAGGCCGCTTGGCAAGTCTCGGTCCAATCCGGAAATGTTTAATCCCCACACACGAAAGAAAGGTAGAAATGACCACCGGAGGAGAATGAAGCGCCGGAATGCAAAACGGACAACGGGGACAAAGCTCGAATGCATGAGATGAACACGTATGCAAATGCAATGCACATGATGACATGATATGAGATGCATGACAACGACAACAACACCCGGAGACAAAAACCCGAACCCGAGAAAATAAAATAATTTAAGGCCAAAAACGGCAAGAGTTGAATTACATATTGGGTAAATCATATCCGGGGTGTTACAATACTCCACCACTACGAAAGGATCTCGTCCCGAGATCTAGGACTGAAAGAACGCCGGGTACTCAGAACGGAGGTGATCCTCGCGTTCCCAGGTAGCTTCACGGTCGGAATGGTGTGACCACTTGACTTTGAGGAATTTGATTGACTTGTTGCGAGTCTTGCGTTCAGTCTCTTCAAGAATAGCAACTGGGTGCTCACGATAAGAGAGATCTTCTTGGAGCTCAATGTCCTCGAAGTTGACGGTGCGGTCAGGAGTCTTGAAGCACTTTCGAAGCTGAGAGACATGAAACACGTCATGAACATTTGCAAAGTTTGAAGGAAGCTCGAGTTGATAGGCGAGATCGCCTCTCTTGCTGAGAATCTTAAAAGGTCCCACGTATCTGGGGGCAAGCTTCCCTTTGATACCGAAGCGACGAGTACCTTTCATAGGAGAGACGCGGATCATCCTAGGTGTTGAGCATATGTGTTATGTGCATATTGTGTATTAGGCCCGCCTCCTAGTTCCTTGTATAGTTGAGGTCCATTGGTCCACCTTTATACATCATATATACGTGCCTATGCATGAAGAGCAATACATCATGCAATTATAATCTTCTACATGGTATCAGGTTTTAGATTCTAACCCTAGTCTTCCGCTATCGCCGCCGCCTAACCGCCGCCGCTTGCACGCCTCCGCGCCGGCTATCGCTCGCGTGCTACTCCAGCCGCATCCCGATTGCTAGCTAGCCTCGCATCAAGCCTTCCTTGGTTCGCTAGCTAGCTAGCCTCGCACAGAATCAAGCCTCGCCCGATCGCTAGCTAGCTAGCCTCGTATCAAGCCTCGCCTCGCATCATTGCTGCCGCACCCAGCCTCCCGGCCTGCTAGCATCCACCGCCCGCCCGCCCGTCAGCCACGCGCTTCTCCAGCCGCGTAGCCTCGCCCGCCTGACTGCAGAAGCCGCATCGCTCGATCTGCTGCTGCATGCCCGAGCTGCTGCTGCCGCTGCGCGATCCACCCCTAGCCGCCGCGCAAGTCGCTGCCGTCGAACCAGCGATGGCGTGAACCGGCCCGTCCGCCGCCGCCTCTGTCGTCCAGCCGCCGGCACCATCTGGCGCGGCTCCGTTGCCGGCGCCCTATGGCGCGGCCCCGCCGCCATACGGGGCGGCCGCCACCTACGGCGTGTCCGTCGTCGCCCCGCCGCTGGTGCCCTTCGATGCGGCCCCCACGCGCCCATTCCTACGTACGGGGCGTATGGGGCTCCTCCCGCGTACGAGTCTCTCGGGTACTGATGGGGTCATTAGCGGGTCAGCACTCGTCCACTGGGCAGCAGCCAGACGGCGCCCAGCATCTGTAGCATCTGTCAGCGGGCCCGCAGGTTTTTTCGGGAGGCCGTCTGGCCTACCCGGCACCGCAGTTGCAGCCGGGGCTGTATGAAGCGTACCAACCGCCGCCGATGAGCGGCGGCTACGGCTTCCCCATGGCGTCTTTGCCTCCCTCGCCGGCCCTGCCGTCGGCGCCCTGGGACCCGGTGCTCCTCACCGGGCTGCATGCCGCTCCTACGCCAAACAACTACACTGGATGTGGTGATTGGTACATGGACACCGGTGCTACGGCTCACATGTTTGCTCATCCTGGTAACCTTGCCTCCTTCACTCCTGTCTCCACCGACTGTTGTATCATTGTCGGTGACGGTTCCACACTTCCTATCACACATATTGAGCACACTTCTTTTCCTTCTACTTCTACTCCTTTATCTTTGTCTAACATACTTGTGTCACCTCATCTTATTAAGAATCTCATTTCCGTTTGTTGTTTCACTCGTGAAAATCCCGTTACCGTTGAATTTGACGAGCTTGGTTTTTGTGTCAAAGACGCTCGCACCAGGATGATACTTCACCGATGTGACAGCCCTGACGAGCTCTATCTGGTGCGCTCCGCCTTCATCCATCACCACCGCACCGGTTGCTCTCTCCGCTGGTGTCGATCTCTGGCACGCTCGCTTGGGTCATCCCAACCCCGTCACACTTCGTCACATTCTTAGGAGTTTCAATTTCAGTTGCAATAAGATCGAGGATCACACTTGTCATGCCTATCGAGTCGGAAAACATGTTCACCTGTCGTTTACTAATTCCACCACTATTGCTTCTTTTCCTTTTCGGTTGATTCATAGCGATGTGTGGACTTCTCTGGTTCCCAGTAACTCGGGTTATTTATATTATCTGGTCATTCTTGATGATTATTCTAATTATGTGTGGACTTTTCCTTTGCGCAGAAAGTCGGATGCACTCTCTACCTTGACGGCCTTTTACTTCTATGTCCACACGCAGTTTGGGTGTCCCATCCTTGCGTTTCAGACGGACAACGGAAAAGAGTTCGACAACCTTGCTTTCTGCACCTTTTTGTCACATCACGGCACAGTTTTCCGCCTCACATGCCCATACACTTCACAGCAGAACGGTCAAGCTGAATGCGTCCTTCGCACTCTGAATGACTTGGTTCACACGCTCCTGTTTCATGCCAACGTGTCGCCTCGTTTTTGGCCGGACGCACTTGCCACTACATCACTTCTTCTTAACATTAGACCCTGCCGCCATGGAGGAACTACACACCTCACGATCTTCTCTTTGGTACGCCCCCGTCTTATGACGACTTGTGTATTTGTGGGTGCCCTTGCTACCCCAGCACTGCTGACACTGCTTCTCACAAGCTTGCACCTTGATCTGTCGCTTGCATCTTCATCGGCTACCCCTCCAACTCCAAGGGATATCGGTGCTACGACCCTGTCTCCCATCGTGTGTTCACTTCCCGTCACGTTTACTTTGATAATCAGGTGTTTCCGTTTCACCAGGTACCCCTGGCTGTTCCTCCCGTCACTGGTGATGCGGGCTCCTCGACGCCTCTCCCAGGGCGCTCGCACGCCTCTCTTGGCCCGCCCCTGGATTTGAGGCGTGCCCCCCGCATGCGGCGCCTCCTACAGCCACGGCACCGGCGCCCTCGCCGCCCCCGACGTTGGCGCCCGCGCCTCCTCGCGGCCGCAGCCTTGGTGCCCGCGGCCCCCCGGCGCCCCGATGTCGGCCCCCGCAGCCCCCCCCGGCGCCCGCGCCGCCCCCCCGGCGCCCCGACGTCGGCCCCCGCAGCCCCCCCGGCGCCCGCGCCACCCCCCCGGCGCCCCCGGTGCCCGCGGCTCCCTCGTTGCCCCCGGCACCACGGGAGCCCCCGCCCCCCTCGGAGCCCGCGACCCCCCCGGCGCCTGTGGCAGGTCCGGTCACCCGCGCCCGTACGGGCGTTTTTCGCCCGAGCTCGCGCCACGCCTCGGATGACTACGTCCATGCGGCATCCACCTCTGAGCTGTCGCCGTTGCCGTACTCCGTTCGAGCCGCTCTTCGTGACCCACTCTGGATGGCTGCGATGCAAGAGGAGTTTGATGCCCCTTGAGCTGGCGCAACCGGACGTGGCAACTTGTTCCCCGTCCCTAGCATGCCAACATAATTACCGAGAAGTGGGTCTTTAAACACAAGCTTCATCATGATGGTACCCTTGATCGCTACAAAGCGTGCTGAGTCGTTCGTGGCTTCCGACAGTGTGCTGGCATCGACTTCACCGACACCTTCGCTCCGGCCGTCAAGCCCGGCACGATACACACGGTTCTCCACCTTGCGGTCTCCCGTGCTTGGCCGGTGCACCAGATGGACGTCTCCAACGCCTTCCTCCATGGTCACCTCGAGGAGCAGGTCTTCTGCCAGCAGCCCACTGGGTTTGTTGATCCGGCGCTTCCTGACCACGTGTGCCTGCTTTCGCGGTCCTTGTACGGACTCAAGTAGGCTCCGCGCTCTTGGTAGCAGCACATCGCGGCGTTTCTCCACCAGCTTGTGTTTCGCTCTACCCGCTCGGACACCTCGCTCTTCGTCTATCATCAGGACTCTGACACGGCCTACTTGCTGCTCTATGTCGACGACATCATCCTGATGGCATGTACGGCTGGTCTCCTCAGTCAGCTCACGGCTCGTCTTCGCGCTGAGTTCGCCATCAAGGACTAGGGTCCTTTGCACTACTTCCTCGCTGTCGAGGTGGTGCGCCGTCCGGATGGCTTCTTCCTTCATCAGTGGAAGTACGCTCACGAGCTCCTCGAGCGCGCCGACATGCTAAACTGCAAGCCTGCCGCTACGCCTGTTGATACGAAGGCCAAGCTTTCTGTCACGGATGGTTCTCCTGCTTCGGATGCTGCTTTCTATAGGTCTATCGTTGGTGCTCTCTAGTACCTCACTCTGACTCGACCGGAGATCCAGTATGCTGTGCAGCAGGTGTGTCTTCATATGCATGCTCCTCGAGATGTTCACTGGGCTGCCATCAAGCGGATTCTCCGCTATATCCGTGGCACTATGGATCTTGGCGTCATGCTTCACGCCTCCGCCGACACCGCCCTCACTGCCTACTCCGATGTAGACTAGGCGGGCTGCCCTGACACTCGTCGCTCCACTTCGGGCTATTGTGTCTATCTTGGGCCCTCACTCATCTCGTGGTCGTCCAAGCGGCAGCCTACGGTCTCTCGTTCCAGTGCTGAGGCTGAGTATCGTGCGGTGGCCAACGCCGTCGCCGAGTGTTCGTGGATTCACCAGCTGCTTCAGGAGCTCTCTTGTCCTGTTGACCGTGCCACGATGGTCTACTTCGACAACGTCTCGGCGGTCTACCTCTCCGCTTACATGTAACATTCTCAAGAAGGAAAATGGGGTTATTGCAGCAAGCTAGCTTTGACACTTGGCTAAGCTATCCTACTAGACAACAATCTGTAAATGTTTTGCGCACATGAGTCCACTACTCACCACAATAATACACTACCGCGGATCCTCCTCCGTCATCCTACGGAAGGGCCATCCACAGCACTCACACTTGTCTTGAGGATTCTAGGAGTATCCATTTACTTGTCTATGAACTGTAGTAGTAGTAGGGTACTGCCCTCGCAGGCAGAACCTACCATGAAAGACACCATAGAACACAATCAGCACGAGGTAATATGCAACAATATGATGCATGCTATGTGTCACACCCTAGCTAGTCATGCATCAGAGTGTGTGCATCATGTTTAAAATTCCATTTAATTTGAATTGGGGATTTGTGAAACCCTCAGAATCATTTTTGAAAATGATCCAAATAAAAATTTCTCCAAAAAGGTCCAAGAAAATGCTCATGTTGCTCTCTGAAAATATTGGACAGAGATAAAAATCAAACCAATATTTTTAAGAGCTCATAGGTATTTATTTTGGGCATTTGGAATTAATGCATAAATATTTGCATTGGAAATATATTAGTTATATATATTAATATATGTCCAAAAATTATGCCACCTGTTGGGGAGCTCTGGAATAATATATCTAGCTCCTGCAAAAATTGGCATAAGGAAATAAAATGATTTAATATTTTATTTAAATCAAAACAAATGTCGGAAATTAGAAAAACAAAAATAAATAAAAGGAGGAGCTTACCTGGGCTCCTCCCTGTCCGGCCCAGCCAGCTGGCCGGCCCAGCCAGCAGGCGGCCCAGCCCACCACTGCAGCCCTCCGTCGTCTTCCTCCCCTCGCCCCGAAGCTGCTGCGTGCTCGCACGCGCACGGCCGCGCGGCCACCTCCTGCTTGCCGACGAGCTCCTGGCCGCGTGGACGACTTCCGCAGGCCGTCCCGATCCCCCTGACCCCCCTCACTCTCCCGTGCACCTCTTCCCTCTCTCCCTGCTTCGCCTCCCTCGCCCCCTCTCCCGAAGCAGAGCGCAGCCGCCGACGCCGTTCGCCGTAGCTGCAGCCACCGCCCTTCCCTCGCTCCCCCGACTAGCCCAGAGGCTCCGCCTCGACCCCCTCTTCCTCTCCACCGAGCCACGAGGCCCCGGACGCGCTGCAACGCCGCCACCATCGTCGTTTCCGTCGCCGGCCGCCGTGGATCCTCGTCGTCGATTCGAGAGCTACCGGACGTCCCCGAGCCCGCTAACCATCCCTGCAGCTCCGCGGTGAGCCGCTGAACCGATTCCCCCTTGCCCCGTCGTCCCTAGCATCCTGTAGTTGCCGTCCCCTTGAGCTCCGAAGCTCGCCGCCGCCGTGCCTCGTCACCGCCGTGGCTGGAGCCGTTGTAGCTCGAAGCCGAGCACACCATCGTGCTCCACACCTCACCAGGAGCACGTAGCACGCACCAACGCCTCCCCTAGCGCCCTGCATCGCCTAACCCGCCGTTGGCCGAACTCCGGCCGCCGCTCACGAGCTCGCCGTCGTCGGTACCGGCCACCTCAGGCACGGCCACCACCACCGTTCGACGCGCGGGAGCAAGGGCTCTCCAACGAGCCCAAGCACGGCCTCGCCCGTGCCCTGTAGCGCGTTTCCGTATCGCGCCGCCGTCTCGGGCCTCGCCGGCGTCATGTCGCCGGTGGGTTTGACCTGTTTGACCTGGGGTTTGACCCCCCCAGGGTCACTGACGCGTGGGCCCCGTCGGCCAGGTGGTCAGATTAGTGCTAATCACTGTTAGTTAACCCCCTGACACTGACCAGTGGGCCCCAGCGCCACTAATTCCTAATTAGGATTAAATTAACCCTGTTAAACCCCCCTGTCACTGACGTGTGGACCCCACACGTCAGGTTTGACCCCAGCCAGCCGCAGTTGACCGCTGACGTCATGCTGACGTCATGCTGGCGCAATATATATATTTCTGGATTTAATTAAATCAGGAAATTCCAGAATATTATTTAAACTTCAAAAATTCATAACTTTTATTCTGTAACTCCAAATTAGACAAATTATATATGAAAAATGATCAGAAAAATCCAATCTATCCATCTGTACTATTTTCATGCATGATCAAACAAGTTAAATTGATGTTTTAAGCAGAACAAGGAAAAGCACTTTAAAAGGCCATGTTTGAGTTTGAAATTTGAATCTTCGATTCAAATTTGTTCAAACCCTTCTGGTTTTAGTTGCATTAGCCCAACACACTCATATTGCCATGTTTCATGCATGCATCATATTGTTGCACATTGTTTGGTGATGGTTGTGTATCGGTGTCCTTTGCGACAGGTTCTGCCTCCGAGGAGTACCGTGATTACCCTAACGAAGAACCGTATCAGTGCATCGAACCATCAGGCAAGCAACCAACCATTTGATCATATCGATACAATCCCATGTTCTCGCTCCTGCTCTCTTTTACTGCATTAAGACAACGCGTTTCAAACTGCTGTGTGCTACGGTAGTTGAACCCATTTCCTCTGCATGACCTGTCATTGCCACAGTAACTAGATGAAACCCACTAGCATGTGTAGGAGTTGATTGAGCCATATGTATGTGTTGTTCCTACCTTGCTATGCCTGCTATGCTTAGAGTCGTGTCAGGTCTGGTTCATCTGGGTGATGGGCTAGAGTGAAATGATTATGTCGGTAATGAGAGTGGTGTGGTGAACACGATTTGGTAAAGGTATCGATGAGAGGCCATGTAGGAGTACATGGTGGGTTGTTTCATTGAAGCCGACCTTAAGCACTGAGATCTGTATGTGTGATTTAAGAATCAGCTACTACCATGCATTGGGCCCGAAACCAATGGACCCTCTCGGCTTCTTATTCACCCTAGTTCTCCGTCCAGGAGTTGCAAGTAGTTTCTGGTGTTTGTAGCCTACTGGAGGCCGTGGACAGCGCTGACCGTAGGGGTGGGCTGTGATGCGGTAGGTACGTGGCACGGTGTACCGAATACCCGTTAGGTATCTCGGGAACCCTGTTCACATCGTTCGGGGCCGTATGGGAAACCTCGGCCGGACTCCCTGCGGATGGAACCTGGATAGGCGATAAACCTGGACTGGAGGCTTAGGTGGTTAGGTAGGTCGTGGCCGACACCCACGTTGGGCTTCCGCTTGAAGGTTGCCGAGTACATGTCGTGTAAACGACGGTAAGTGGTGAGAGCGTGTATGAAGAAGTACACCCCTGCAGGGTTAACATGATCTATTCGAATAGCCGCGTCCGCGGTAAAGGACTACTTGGTTGCCTATACAGTTCATAGACAAGTAAATGGAAACTGCTAAAAGCCTCAAGATAAGTGTGAGTGCCGAGGATGGCTCTTCCGTAGGAAGACGGAGGTGGATCCTCGGTAGTGTATTGAAGTGGTGAGTAGTGGACTCGTGTGCGCAAAACCATTTCAAGTTGGAGTATCGTAGGATAGTCTAGCCAAGAGTCAAAGCTGGCTTGCTGCAATAACTCCACCAACCCTTCTTGATAATATGCATGTATGTAGGATCTGATGTAAGTCTTGCTGAGTACCTTTGTACTCATGTTGCTATAATTTACATTTTTTACAGAAGACGCTGCAACCCCTTCTGATGGGTTCTATGTAGACGTTGACATCAACGAGTAGGCTAAAGGCCCAGGTGGTGACCCTGAGCTTGTGAAGGACCATGTAGTATAGCTAGGCTTTCCAAGCCTCTTTTATTTTACTAGTTGTCTGTACTCAGACAAGTTACTTCCGCTGCTGGTTTGTATGACTGTATGACTTGAATGTTGGGTCGTGAGACCCGTACCTTTGTGTATGTTATGTATGGCTCCCTGAGCCTTAAATAAAGTACTTGTGTCGTAGAGTCATGTTGTGATGCTTCGTTGTATTTGCACATATCGAGCATATTGTGTGTATGATTGAAATGCTTGGTATGTGTGGGATCTGACTACCTAGTTGTTTATCTTTAGTAGCCTCTCTTACCGGGAAATGTCTCCTAGTGTTACCGCTGAGCCATGGTAGCTTGCTACTGCTCTGGAACACTTAGGCTGGCCGGCATGTGTCCTTCTTCGTTCCTGTGTCTGTCCCTTCGGGGAAATGTCACGCATTGAGTACCGGAGTCCTGTTAGCCCGCTACAGCCCGGTTTACCGGAGTCCTGCTAGCCCAGTGCTACAGCCCGGACCCACTTGCTGATGACCGACACGTTCGAAGCTGGGTCATGGATGCCTGTCCCTGTAAGTCTGTGCCACTTTGGGTTTACGACTAGTCATGTCAGCCCGGGCTCCTTATCATATGGATGCTAGCGACACTATCATATACGTGAGCCAAAAGGCGCAAACGGTCCCGGGCAAAGGTAAGGCGACACCCGTGGGGATACCGTGCGTGAGGCCGCAAAGTGATATGAGGTGTTACCGGCTAGATCGATGTGACATCGAGTCGGGGTCCTGACAGCGTTGGCATCAGAGCCGGACTGCCTGTAGGTTCTCCAAGCCAAACTGGTCGATGTTGAGTCTAGAAATTCTTTAGTTATATGTAGGGGAATTGTTTGTGGGTTGGAACGTAAGGCTCTTTTTACTCCTCTATCTTATGACATTCTGATCTGAGTCAGTCCATTCTTCCACCGGGGGTTAAGGAATTAGGATCTATTCTCTCTATCAGGATCACGTGTTACTAATCAGTAGTACCTTATAGGTATGATGGATACAAGCCTAGTTCAGTTCTTCTACCATATTATGTTGCTAGGATGGTCTCAGAACTTTGATATGATGATGTTGAGTGTGTATGTAATCCTTTGTCAAATGTCTCAAAATCCTTCTTGAGCATTTACAGCTGTTATGCTGCCGAAATTTTGCTAGAAATTCTAATGCCTTTGCATTATGATTGTGCTTTCAGATGGCCACTCGCGACCTCAATCAAGTGGTTCGCCTGACTCGATGCCTAGATGTACCCGGCCATACTGCCAAGTTGGTCAGGGTAATGACTGAGGCTGGATACCGCTGGTATCCTGAGTACACGGTCGAAGAGCAATTTCGGGACTTTAATCAAAGCCAGTATCTCTGCACTGTCAGGATATTTCCATCTTATCCTGGATCCACCGAGCCCCTTCACTGCTCCTATGGACTCGGGGTTACTATTGAGATGGCTGTGCAGGACGCCGCCTACTCTATGATGACCATCATGCGAGTCAGATCTGGTCTATTTCGGGACTCTGATTTCCGGTATATGCCAGGATCACTTCCGGGAGCACAAGGGTATCTCCAGGCTATCTATGCTGACCCCACTCAGGAGGATTCACGGACTCGCACCACTGCTGAGATGCTCGAGGATAAGGACCGTGAAAATCGGGCCTTGAGGTTAGAGCTCTTCAATACCCGTGCTGACCACTGGGCCACTTTGACTCGGTTCGCACCGGCGGTGCAAGCTGGATATTCAGATATGCGCGATCTCTATCCTGTGAGATCTGCTCTGCCAGACGTGATGGGTTGGCGTGATGTAGGAGGCATCACCCCACCTCGCGGTCCCCGCAGGCCACCGTCTGTTGGTCCAAGGCCTCATCCTAGCCCCTATGGTCCACAAGCTCCGCGAGATCGTCTGTTTCCGGATGATCATGTTGAGCTTCCAGGCTATGGAGGTGACTTCTACGAGGACTACTACGGATCGGTCTGAGTTAGTGGTAGTATCACTAGTTCGCACTAGCTGTGTCGTCTATCGTCCCGCGTGACTCGTGGGATATGACCTAGTTTGTACTCTTTCCGGAGGTGTAGAAAAATAATGTATAGGAGCTTGGGATGCCTCCGATGAGATGTAATCCTCTTTTCACCGTAATAGTACTTTGTTTGGTCTTGTACTAAACCCTGTATGGTGTGTATGACGATGGAATAAAGAAGCAGTTTCTGTATCTACCATGTCATACGGATGATCATCTTGCATTCCGAGTTATTCCTTACATTTTGTATCCTATGTCGGAATTTTATCATCCTGACTAAATCATTGTCTTGTTTACCTAGGATGGTCAACACGCGCACTAACCCTGCTCCTCAAGAGCAGGCCGAAGGCAGTGAAGTCAGGGATGCAAATCTGCCTCATCCTCCTTCCCTAGCCGAGGTTATGATGGAAGCTGAGAGAAACAAGCGGGAGACCAACCGTTTGTTGGAGCGTATTGAACAGAACACAGCACACCATCAGAGGACTAACGTGGTGTCACTCAGTGATTTTATCAAATTACATCCACCCACGTTCCACCACTCCGTCGAGCCTCTCGACGCTGATGACTGGCTTCGCAGTATCGCTCACAAACTGCGTTCCGCGCTGGTAGCGGAGGCTGACAAGGTCACCTTTGCTGCATATCATCTTGAAGGCCCCGCCAGTCTATGGTGGGAGAATTATGGAGCTATGCGCCCAGCGGGCCATGTCACTACTTGGGCTGAATTCAGTGAGGCTTTCCGTGAACATCACATTCCGGAGGGTCTCATGGACCGTAAACGTGAGGAATTTTGCAGTTTCACCCAAGGCCGACTTTCTGTGGATGCTTACAGCAGGGAGTTTGGTAACCTCGCACGATATGCAACTGAGGAAGTGTCTACTGATGCCAAGAAGCAAGCAAGGTTCCGTAAGGGCCTTAGTCCTGAGCTTCGCCGTGACCTCCGTCTGCATGAGTGCACATCTTTTCAGAAACTTGTCAACAAAGCCATCAGTGCTGAAACTGGTCAGACTGACTATGACGCAACACGCAAGCATGGCCGTGACATGGGTTCCTCATCCGGTGCTGGTCCTCAGAAGCGCCGCGTGTGGGTACCCAACACCGCCCTGCCACCCAGGTTCACACCGAGGCCATCTTTCCAGGCGCCTCGCCCTGTTCAACAGTCTGCACCGGCCAAGCCCTATGGGGGTCCAACCAACAATGCTCCTCCACGTACCAGTTCCGTGACTTGTTTCAAGTGTGGGGAATCTGGCCACTATATGCGTGAGTGTCCCCAGACCAACCCCAACCAGTCTGCTAAAGCTGTTGGCCGTGGCAAGCCGACAGGAAAAGTATTCCACGCCAAGCCGGTCACCGCTTCACGTGGCCATGTCAACTGTATCTCTGCCGAAGAAGCTCAAGAGGATCCCAACGTCGTTCTCGGTACGC
Organism: Triticum aestivum; assembly: GCF_018294505.1. Lineage (NCBI taxonomy): Eukaryota > Viridiplantae > Streptophyta > Magnoliopsida > Poales > Poaceae > Triticum > Triticum aestivum. The sequence goes on from NC_057812.1 coordinate 58,571,999, forward strand.
TTCTTGTTAATTGCCACCCGGCATCTGTTCTTTTCGATACAGGAGCCTCTCATTCTTTTATATCCGAAAATTATGCTCGTTTGCATAACGTCGCATTCGGTGATATGCCAACCTCTATGGTAATTCAAACTCCGGGATCCAAATGGCAAACTTCTAGAGTAAGCCATGGAAATGAAATCCAAGTCGACAGACTTGTTTTCCTCGCGTCTTTGATAGCCCTTAAATCTTCAGATATTAATATCATTCTGGGTATGGACTGGATGTCGGCTCATCATGCCCAAATTGATTGCTTCTCTAGGACTGTTCAACTCACCCATCCTTCGGGGAAGATAGTCAATGTCTTGACCCGAATAGCCAAGCGACAATTATATTCTCTTAACGCTAGCCCTTTGCCAGACCTTGAGGACATTCCGGTAGTCCGTGACTTCCCGGATGTCTTCCCAGAGGAATTGCCAGGTGTTCCACCTGACAGGGATGTTGAGTTCGTAATAGACCTCATTCCAGGAACCGTTCCGATTGCTAGAAGACCCTATAAGATGGCACCACTAGAACTAGCCGAGCTTAAGAAACAACTCGATGAGTCCTTGAAAAAGGGTTTCATCCGACCTAGCTCATCTCCGTGGGCTTGCCCCGTCCTATTCGTCAAGAAGAAGGATGGTACGGACCGGATGGTTGTAGATTACCGACCTGTCAATTTGGTCACAATCAAGAACAAATATCCGCTTCCCAGGATCAACGACCTGTATGATCAGCTCGCTGGATCCTCAGTCTTCTCCAAGATGGATTTGAGGTTGGGCTACCATCAAATCAAAATCAGAAACGGGGACATTCCTAAAACGGCCTTTGTTACTCGTTATGGCCAATACGAGTACACCGTCATGTCCTTCGGTTTAACCAACGCTCCAGCCACCTTTTCTCGGTTAATGAACTCAATCTTCATGGAGTATTTGGATAAATTCGTCGTGGTTTACCTCGATGATATACTCATCTACTCCAAGAACGAGGAAGAACATGCCGAACATCTAAGGCTAGTGTTGAAGAAACTTCGAGAGCATCGCCTTTATGCCAAATTTTCTAAATGTGAATTCTGGTTGTCAGAAGTGACCTATCTGGGTCATGTAATATCTGGTAAAGGTATTGCTGTTAACCCTGAGCGAGTTCAAGCCGTCCTTAATTGGACTCCACCTGAATCGGTCAAGCAAGTTCGGAGTTTTCTGGGCTTAGCGAGCTATTGTCGTCGCTTTGTCGAGAACTTCTCCAAGGTTGCTAAACCTCTAACCGAACTCCTCAAGAAAGATAAGAAGTTCGAATGGACTCCACAATGTGAGCACAGCTTTCAGGAACTGAAAAGACGCCTGACCTCTGCTCCCGTACTGGTACCGCCAGACTTCTCCAAGGACTTTGTTATCTACTGCGACGCCTCGCGACAAGGACTAGGTTGCATTCTCATGCAAGATCGACACGTAATTGCCTACGCTTCACGGCAATTGCACCCACATGAGGAGAATTATCCTACTCATGATCTAGAGCTTGCAGCCGTAGTCTATGCACTTAAGACCTGGCGACATTACCTCCTCGGTAATCGTTGCGAAATATTCACTGATCACCAAAGTCTGAAGTACATTTTCACCCAACCGGATCTGAATCTCAGGCAAAGACGTTGGGTTGAGTTGATCACAGACTTCGACTTAGGAATAACCTACACCCCAGGGAAAGCCAACGTCATGGCTGATGCGCTAAGTCGTAAATCTTATTGTAACAACCTGATGTTACAACAAAGTCAACCGCTTCTCCATGAGGAATTTCGGAAGCTTAACCTTCACATTGTTCCTCAAGGTTTTCTTTCCACCTTGGTGGCAAAACCTACCCTTACGGATCAGATTATCAAAGCACAGAAGGTAGATCCGGGAATCTCCCGCATCAAGAGAAACATTCAGAAAGGAATTGCGAATTGCTTCTCCATTAATGATCAAGGGGTCGTATACTTCGGGAATCGACTAGTGGTTCCCAAAGTGCGAAACCTGAGGCGATTGATCCTTAAGGAAGCTCATGAATCTCCTCTCACCATTCATCCCGGTAGTACTAAGATGTATCAGGACCTACGCCAGAGGTTCTGGTGGACTAGGATGAAGAGAGAAATTGCTCAGTATATTGCTAATTGCGACGTCTGTCGTCGTGTAAAAGCAGAGCACCAACGGCCTGCTGGCACCCTTCAACCCTTAGCTATTCCTGAATGGAAATGGGATAAAATTGGTATGGATTTCATTACCGGTTTTCCCAGGACCAAGAGAGGGAATAATGCTATTTTCGTCGTTGTCGATCGTCTTTCCAAAGTAGCCCATTTCTTACCTGTTCGTGAGAGTATAACCGCTAGTCAGCTGGCAGACTTATACATCTCCCGAATAGTGTCCCTCCATGGTGTTCCTTTGGAAATTAACTCGGATCGAGGAAGTCTTTTCACCTCTCGATTTTGGGAAAGCTTCCAAAATGCTATGGGAACCCGTCTCTCCTTTAGCACCGCCTTCCACCCTCAGTCGAGTGGTCAAGTGGAACGCGTCAACCAGATTCTAGAAGACATGCTTCGAGCCTCTGTTATCTCATTCGGAATGGACTGGGAGAAGTGCCTTCCATTTGCCGAATTCGCTTACAACAACAGCTATCAATCTAGCTTGGGTAAAGCCCCTTTTGAAGTTCTCTATGGACGACGGTGTCGAACACCCCTTAACTGGTCAGAGACCGGGGAAAGACAATTCTTTGGCCCGGATATGATTCAGGAAGCAGAAGAACAAGTTCGTATCGTTCGTGAAAAGTTGAAAACAGCCCAATCTCGTCAAAAGAGTCAATATGACCGAAAACATAAGGCTATGACTTTCGAGGTTGACGAGAAGGCTTATCTTCGGGTCACCCCTCTGAAGGGAACCCATCGTTTCGGTATCAAAGGCAAATTGGCTCCTCGTTACATTGGACCTTTTCGCATTCTCGCCAAACGAGGAGAAGTTGCCTACCAGTTGGAACTACCTCCGCACCTCTCCAGAGTCCACGATGTCTTCCACGTTTCTCAACTCAGGCGTTGCTTCTCGGATCCTATCCGTGGAGTGGACCACGAAACGCTTGATCTCCAAGATAATCTTACATATCGAGAGTACCCCATTCGTATCCTCGATCAGGCCGAACGTACCACCCGACGTCATAATATCAAGTTTCTCAAAGTTCAATGGTCGCACCATTCTGAGGATGAAGCAACTTGGGAAAGGGAGGATCGTCTTCGACTTGAGTATCCCGCCTTCTTCCCGGAGGAACCCAAATCTCGGGACGAGATTCTTTTGAGTGGGGGTGAGTTGTCACACCCTAGCTAGTCATGCATCAGAGTGTGTGCATCATGTTTAAAATTCCATTTAATTTGAAATGGGGATTTGTGAAACCCTCAGAATCATTTTTGAAAATGATCCAAATAAAAATTTCTCCAAAAGGGTCCAAGAAAATGCTCATGTTGCTCTCTGAAAATATTGGACAGAGATAAAAATCAAACCAATATTTTTAAGAGCTCATAGGTATTTATTTTGGGCATTTGGAATTAATGCATAAATATTTGCATTGGAAATATATTAGTTATATATATTAATATATGTCCAAAAATTATGCCACTGTTAGGGAGCTCTGGAATAATATATCTAGCTCCTGCAAAAATTGGCATAAGGTAATAAAATGATTTAATATTTTATTTAAATCAAAACAAATGTCAGAAATTAGAAAAACAAAAATAAATAAAAGGAGGAGCTTACCTGGGCTCCTCCCTGTCCGGCCCAGCCAGCTGGCCGGCCCAGCCAGCAGGCGGCCCAGCCCACCACTGCAGCCCTCCGTCGTCTTCCTCCCCTCGCCCCGAAGCTGCTGCGTGCTCGCACGCGCACGGCCGCGCGGCCACCTCCTGCTTGCCGACGAGCTCCTGGCCGCGTGGACGACTTCCGCAGGCCGTCCCGATCCCCCTGACCCCCCTCACTCTCCCGTGCACCTCTTCCCTCTCTCCCTGCTTCGCCTCCCTCGCCCCCTCTCCCGAAGCAGAGCGCAGCCGCCGACGCCGTTCGCCGTAGCTGCAGCCACCGCCCTTCCCTCGCTCCCCCGACTAGCCCAGAGGCTCCGCCTCGACCCCCTCTTCCTCTCCACCGAGCCACGAGGCCCCGGACGCGCTGCAACGCCGCCACCATCGTCGTTTCCGTCGCCGGCCGCCGTGGATCCTCGTCGTCGATTCGAGAGCTACCGGACGTCCCCGAGCCCGCTAACCATCCCTGCAGCTCCGCGGTGAGCCGCTGACCCGATTCCCCCTTGCCCCGTCGTCCCTAGCATCCTGTAGTTGCCGTCCCCTTGAGCTCCGAAGCTCGCCGCCGCCGTGCCTCGTCACCGCCGTGGCTGGAGCCGTTGTAGCTCGAAGCCGAGCACACCATCGTGCTCCACACCTCACCAGGAGCACGTAGCACGCACCAACGCCTCCCCTAGCGCCCTGCATCGCCTAACCCGCCGTTGGCCGAACTCCGGCCGCCGCTCACGAGCTCGCCGTCGTCGGTACCGGCCACCTCAGGCACGGCCACCACCACCGTTCGACGCGCGGGAGCAAGGGCTCTCCAACGAGCCCAAGCACGGCCTCGCCCGTGCCCTGTAGCGCGTTTCCGTATCGCGCCGCCGTCTCGGGCCTCGCCGGCGTCATGTCGCCGGTGGGTTTGACCTGTTTGACCTGGGGTTTGACCCCCCCAGGGTCACTGACGCGTGGGCCCCGTCGGCCAGGTGGTCAGATTAGTGCTAATCACTGTTAGTTAACCCCCTGACACTGACCAGTGGGCCCCAGCGCCACTAATTCCTAATTAGGATTAAATTAACCCTGTTAAACCCCCCTGTCACTGACGTGTGGACCCCACACGTCAGGTTTGACCCCAGCCAGCCGCAGTTGACCGCTGACGTCATGCTGACGTCATGCTGGCGCAATATATATATTTCTGGATTTAATTTAAATCAGGAAATTCCAGAATATTATTTAAACTTCAAAAATTCATAACTTTTATTCTGTAACTCCAAATTAGACAAATTATATATGAAAAATGATCAGAAAAATCCAATCTATCCATCTGTACTATTTTCATGCATGATCAAACAAGTTAAATTGATGTTTTAAGCAGAACAAGGAAAAGCACTTTAAAAGGCCATGTTTGAGTTTGAAATTTGAATCTTTGATTCAAATTTGTTCAAACCCTTCTGGTTTTAGTTGCATTAGCCCAACACACTCATATTGCCATGTTTCATGCATGCATCATATTGTTGCACATTGTTTGGTGATGGTTGTGTATCGGTGTCCTTTGCGACAGGTTCTGCCTCCGAGGAGTACCGTGATTACCCTAACGAAGAACCGTATCAGTGCATCGAACCATCAGGCAAGCAACCAACCATTTGATCATATCGATACAATCCCATGTTCTCGCTCCTGCTCTCTTTTACTGCATTAAGACAACGCGTTTCAAACTGCTGTGTGCTACGGTAGTTGAACCCATTTCCTCTGCATGACCTGTCATTGCCACAGTAACTAGATGAAACCCACTAGCATGTGTAGGAGTTGATTGAGCCATATGTATGTGTTGTTCCTACCTTGCTATGCCTGCTATGCTTAGAGTCGTGTCAGGTCTGGTTCATCTGGGTGATGGGCTAGAGTGAAATGATTATGTCGGTAATGAGAGTGGTGTGGTGAACACGATTTGGTAAAGGTATCGATGAGAGGCCATGTAGGAGTACATGGTGGGTTGTTTCATTGAAGCCGACCTTAAGCACTGAGATCTGTATGTGTGATTTAAGAATCAGCTACTACCATGCATTGGGCCCGAAACCAATGGACCCTCTCGGCTTCTTATTCACCCTAGTTCTCCGTCCAGGAGTTGCAAGTAGTTTCTGGTGTTTGTAGCCTACTGGAGGCCGTGGACAGCGCTGACCGTAGGGGTGGGCTGTGATGCGGTAGGTACGTGGCACGGTGTACCGAATACCCGTTAGGTATCTCGGGAACCCTGTTCACATCGTTCGGGGCCGTATGGGAAACCTCGGCCGGACTCCCTGCGGATGGAACCTGGATAGGCGATAAACCTGGACTGGAGGCTTAGGTGATTAGGTAGGTCGTGGCCGACACCCACGTTGGGCTTCCGCTTGAAGGTTGCCGAGTACATGTCGTGTAAACGACGGTAAGTGGTGAGAGCGTGTATGAAGAAGTACACCCCTGCAGGGTTATCATGATCTATTCGAATAGCCGCGTCCGCGGTAAAGGACTACTTGGTTGCCTATACAGTTCATAGACAAGTAAATGGAAACTACTAAAAGCCTCAAGATAAGTGTGAGTGCCGAGGATGGCTCTTCCGTAGGAAGACGGAGGCGGATCCTCGGTAGTGTATTGAAGTGGTGAGTAGTGGACTCGTGTGCGCAAAACCATTTCAAGTTGAAGTATCGTAGGATAGTCTAGCCAAGAGTCAAAGCTGGCTTGCTGCAATAACTCCACCAACCCTTCTTGATAATATGCATGTATGTAGGATCTGATGTAAGTCTTGCTGAGTACCTTTGTACTCATGTTGCTATAATTTACATTTTTACAGAAGACGCTGCAACCCCTTCTGATGGGTTCTATGTAGACGTTGACATCAACGAGTAGGCTAAAGGCCCAGGTGGTGACCCTGAGCTTGTGAAGGACCACGTAGTATAGCTAGGCTTTCCAAGCCTCTTTTATTTTACTAGTTGTCTGTACTCAGACAAGTTACTTCCGCTGCTGGTTTGTATGACTGTATGACTTGAATGTTGGGTCGTGAGACCCGTACCTTTGTGTATGTTATGTATGGCTCCCTGAGCCTTAAATAAAGTACTTGTGTCGTAGAGTCATGTTGTGATGCTTCGTTGTATTTGCACATATCGAGCATATTGTGTGTATGATTGAAATGCTTGGTATGTGTGGGATCTGACTATCTAGTTGTTTATCTTTAGTAGCCTCTCTTACCGGGAAATGTCTCCTAGTGTTACCGCTGAGCCATGGTAGCTTGCTACTGCTCTGGAACACTTAGGCTGGCCGGCATGTGTCCTTCTTCGTTCCTGTGTCTGTCCCTTCGGGGAAATGTCACGCATTGAGTACCGGAGTCCTGTTAGCCCGCTACAGCCCGGTTTACCGGAGTCCTGCTAGCCCAGTGCTACAGCCCGGACCCACTTGCTGATGACCGACACGTTCGAAGCTGGGTCATGGATGCCTGTCCCTGTAAGTCTGTGCCACTTTGGGTTTACGACTAGTCATGTCAGCCCGGGCTCCTTATCATATGGATGCTAGCGACACTATCATATACGTGAGCCAAAAGGCGCAAACGGTCCCGGGCAAAGGTAAGGCGACACCCGTGGGGATACCGTGCGTGAGGCCGCAAAGTGATATGAGGTGTTACCGGCTAGATCGATGTGACATCGAGTCGGGGTCCTGACAGCGTTGGCATCAGAGCCGGACTGCCTGTAGGTTCTCCAAGCCAAACTGGTCGATGTTGAGTCTAGAAATTCTTTAGTTATATGTAGGGGAATTGTTTGTGGGTTGGAACGTAAGGCTCTTTTTACTCCTTTATCTTATGACATTCTGATCTGAGTCAGTCCATTCTTCCACCGGGGGTTAAGGAATTAGGATCTATTCTCTCTATCAGGATCACGTGTTACTAATCAGTAGTACCTTATAGGTTTGATGGATACAAGCCTAGTTCAGTTCTTCTACCACATTATGTTGCTAGGATGGTCTCAGAACTTTGATATGATGATGTTGAGTGTGTATGAAATCCTTTGTCAAATGTCTCAAAATCCTTCTTGAGCATTTACAGCTGTTATGCTGCCGAAATTTTGCTAGAAATTCTAATGCCTTTGCATTATGATTGTGCTTTCAGATGGCCACTCGCGACCTCAATCAAGTGGTTCGCCTGACTCGATGCCTAGATGTACCCGGCCATACTGCCAAGTTGGTCAGGGTAATGACTGAGGCTGGATACCGCTGGTATCCTGAGTACACGGTCGAAGAGCAATTTCGGGACTTCAATCAAAGCCAGTATCTCTGCACTGTCAGGATATTTCCATCTTATCCTGGATCCACCGAGCCCCTTCACTGCTCCTATGGACTCGGGGTTACTATTGAGATGGCTGTGCAGGACGCCGCCTACTCTATGATGACCATCATGCGAGTCAGATCTGGTCTATTTCGGGACTCTGATTTCCGGTATATGCCAGGATCACTTCCGGGAGCACAAGGGTATCTCCAGGCTATCTATGCTGACCCCACCCAGGAGGATTCACGGACTCGCACCACTGCTGAGATGCTCGAGGATAAGGACCGTGAAAATCGGGCCTTGAGGTTAGAGCTCTTCAATACCCGTGCTGACCACTGGGCCACTTTGACTCGGTTCGCACCGGCGGTGCAAGCTGGATATTCAGATATGCGCGATCTCTATCCTGTGAGATCTGCTCTGCCAGACGTGATGGGTTGGCGTGATGTAGGAGGCATCACCCCACCTCGCGGTCCCCGCAGGCCACCGTCTGTTGGTCCAAGACCTCATCCTAGCCCCTATGGTCCACAAGCTCCGCGAGATCGTCTGTTTCCGGATGATCATGTTGAGCTTCCAGGCTATGGAGGTGACTTCTACGAGGACTACTACGGATCGGTCTGAGTTAGTGGTAGTATCACTAGTTCGCACTAGCTGTGTCGTCTATCGTCCCGCGTGACTCGTGGGATATGACCTAGTTTGTACTCTTTCCGGAGGTGTAGAAAAATAATGTATAGGAGCTTGGGATGCCTCCGATGAGATGTAATCCTCTTTTCACCGTAATAGTACTTTGTTTGGTCTTGTACTAAACCCTGTATGGTGTGTATGACGATGGAATAAAGAAGCAGTTTCTGTATCTACCATGTCATACGGATGATCATCTTGCATTTCGAGTTATTCCTTACATTTTATATCCTATGTCGGAATTTTATCATCCTGACTAAATCATTGTCTTGTTTACCTAGGATGGTCAACACGCGCACTAACCCTGCTCCTCAAGAGCAGGCCGAAGGCAGTGAAGTCAGGGATGCAAATCTGCCTCATCCTCCTTCCCTAGCCGAGGTTATGATGGAAGCTGAGAGAAACAAGCGGGAGACCAACCGTTTGTTGGAGCGTATTGAACAGAACACAGCACACCATCAGAGGACTAACGTGGTGTCACTCAGTGATTTTATCAAATTACATCCACCCACGTTCCACCACTCCGTCGAGCCTCTCGACGCTGATGACTGGCTTCGCAGTATCTCTCACAAACTGCGTTCCGCGCTGGTAGCGGAGGCTGACAAGGTCACCTTTGCTGCATATCATCTTGAAGGCCCCGCCAGTCTATGGTGGGAGAATTATGGAGCTATGCGCCCAGCGGGCCATGTCACTACTTGGGCTGAATTCAGCGAGGCTTTCCGTGAACATCACATTCCGGAGGGTCTCATGGACCGTAAACGTGAGGAATTTTGCAGTTTCACCCAAGGCCGACTTTCTGTGGATGCTTACAGCAGGGAGTTTGGTAACCTCGCACGATATGCAACTGAGGAAGTGTCTACTGATGCCAAGAAGCAAGCAAGGTTCCGTAAGGGACTTAGTCCTGAGCTTCGCCGCGACCTCCGTCTGCATGAGTGCACATCTTTTCAGAAACTTGTCAACAAAGCCATCAGTGCTGAAACTGGTCAGACTGACTATGACGCAACACGCAAGCATGGCCGTGACATGGGTTCCTCATCCGGTGCTGGTCCTCAGAAGCGCCGCGTGTGGGTACCCAACACCGCCCTGCCACCCAGGTTCACACCGAGGCCATCTTTCCAGGCGCCTCGCCCTGTTCAACAGTCTGCACCGGCCAAGCCCTATGGGGGTCCAACCAACAATGCTCCTCCACGTACCAGTTCCGTGACTTGTTTCAAGTGTGGGGAATCTGGTCACTATATGCGTGAGTGTCCCCAGACCAACCCCAACCAGTCTGCTAAAGCTGTTGGCCGTGGCAAGCCGACAGGGAAAAGTGTTCCACGCCAAGCCGGTCACCGCTTCACGTGGCCATGTCAACTGTATCTCTGCCGAAGAAGCTCAAGAGGATCCCAACGTCGTTCTCGGTACGCTTCTTGTTAATTGCCACCCGGCATCTGTTCTTTTCGATACAGGAGCCTCTCATTCTTTTATATCCGAAAATTATGCTCGTTTGCATAACGTCGCATTCGGTGATATGCCAACCTCTATGGTAATTCAAACTCCGGGATCCAAATGGCAAACTTCTAGAGTAAGCCATGGAAATGAAATCCAAGTCGACAGACTTGTTTTCCTCGCGTCTTTGATAGCCCTTAAATCTTCAGATATTAATATCATTCTGGGTATGGACTGGATGTCGGCTCATCATGCCCAAATTGATTGCTTCTCTAGGACTGTTCAACTCACCCATCCTTCGGGGAAGATAGTCAATGTCTTGACCCGAATAGCCAAGCGACAATTATATTCTCTTAACGCCAGCCCTTTGCCAGACCTTGAGGACATTCCGGTAGTCCGTGACTTCCCGGATGTCTTCCCAGAGGAATTGCCAGGTGTTCCACCTGACAGGGATGTTGAGTTCGTAATAGACCTCATTCCAGGAACCGTTCCGATTGCTAGAAGACCTTATAAGATGGCACCACTAGAACTAGCCGAGCTTAAGAAACAACTCGATGAGTCCTTGAAAAAGGGTTTCATCCGACCTAGTTCATCTCCGTGGGCTTGCCCCGTCCTATTCGTCAAGAAGAAGGATGGTACGGACCGGATGGTTGTAGATTACCGACCTGTCAATTTGGTCACAATCAAGAACAAATATCCGCTTCCCAGGATCAACGACCTGTATGATCAGCTCGCTGGATCCTCAGTCTTCTCCAAGATGGATTTGAGGTTGGGCTACCATCAAATCAAAATCAGAAACGGGGACATTCCTAAAACGGCCTTTGTTACTCGTTATGGCCAATACGAGTACACCGTCATGTCCTTCGGTTTAACCAACGCTCCAGCCACCTTTTCTCGGTTAATGAACTCAATCTTCATGGAGTATTTGGATAAATTCGTCGTGGTTTACCTCGATGATATACTCATCTACTCCAAGAACGAGGAAGAACATGCCGAACATCTAAGGCTAGTGTTGAAGAAACTTCGAGAGCATCGCCTTTATGCCAAATTTTCTAAATGTGAATTCTGGTTGTCAGAAGTGACCTATCTGGGTCATGTAATATCTGGTAAAGGTATTGCTGTTAACCCTGAGCGAGTTCAAGCCGTCCTTAATTGGACTCCACCTGAATCGGTCAAGCAAGTTCGGAGTTTTCTGGGCTTAGCGAGCTATTGTCGTCGCTTTGTCGAGAACTTCTCCAAGGTTGCTAAACCTCTAACCGAACTCCTCAAGAAAGATAAGAAGTTCGAATGGACTCCACAATGTGAGCACAGCTTTCAGGAACTGAAAAGACGCCTGACCTCTGCTCCCGTACTGGTACCGCCAGACTTCTCCAAGGACTTTGTTATCTACTGCGACGCCTCGCGACAAGGACTAGGTTGCATTCTCATGCAAGATCGACACGTAATTGCCTACGCTTCACGGCAATTGCACCCACATGAGGAGAATTATCCTACTCATGATCTAGAGCTTGCAGCCGTAGTCTATGCACTTAAGACCTGGCGACATTACCTCCTCGGTAATCGTTGCGAAATATTCACTGATCACCAAAGTCTGAAGTACATTTTCACCCAACCGGATCTGAATCTCAGGCAAAGACGTTGGGTTGAGTTGATCACAGACTTCGACTTAGGAATAACCTACACCCCAGGGAAAGCCAACGTCATGGCTGATGCGCTAAGTCGTAAATCTTATTGTAACAACCTGATGTTACAACAAAGTCAACCGCTTCTCCATGAGGAATTTCGGAAGCTTAACCTTCACATTGTTCCTCAAGGTTTTCTTTCCACCTTGGTGGCAAAACCTACCCTTACGGATCAGATTATCAAAGCACAGAAGGTAGATCCGGGAATTTCCCGCATCAAGAGAAACATCCAGAAAGGAATTGCGAATTGCTTCTCCATTAATGATCAAGGGGTCGTATACTTCGGGAATCGACTAGTGGTTCCCAAAGTGCGAAACCTGAGGCGATTGATCCTTAAGGAAGCTCATGAATCTCCTCTCACCATTCATCCCGGTAGTACTAAGATGTATCAGGACCTACGCCAGAGGTTCTGGTGGACTAGGATGAAGAGAGAAATTGCTCAGTATATTGCTAATTGCGACGTCTGTCGTCGTGTAAAAGCAGAGCATCAACGGCCTGCTGGCACCCTTCAACCCTTAGCTATTCCTGAATGGAAATGGGATAAAATTGGTATGGATTTCATTACCGGTTTTCCCAGGACCAAGAGAGGGAATAATGCTATTTTCGTCGTGGTCGATCGTCTTTCCAAAGTAGCCCATTTCTTACCTGTTCGTGAGAGTATAACCGCTAGTCAGCTGGCAGACTTATACATCTCCCGAATAGTGTCCCTCCATGGTGTTCCTTTGGAAATTAACTCGGATCGAGGAAGTCTTTTCACCTCTCGATTTTGGGAAAGTTTCCAAAATGCTATGGGAACCCGTCTCTCCTTTAGCACCGCTTTCCACCCTCAGTCGAGTGGTCAAGTGGAACGCGTCAACCAGATTCTAGAAGACATGCTTCGAGCCTCTGTTATCTCATTCGGAATGGACTGGGAGAAGTGCCTTCCATTTGCCGAATTCGCTTACAACAACAGCTATCAATCTAGCTTGGGTAAAGCCCCTTTTGAAGTTCTCTATGGACGACGGTGTCGAACACCCCTTAACTGGTCAGAGACCGGGGAAAGACAATTCTTTGGCCCGGATATGATTCAGGAAGCAGAAGAACAAGTTCGTATCGTTCGTGAAAAGTTGAAAACAGCCCAATCTCGTCAAAAGAGTCAATATGACCGAAAACATAAGGCTATGACTTTCGAGGTTGACGAGAAGGCTTATCTTCGGGTCACCCCTCTGAAGGGAACCCATCGTTTCGGTATCAAAGGCAAATTGGCTCCTCGTTACATTGGACCTTTTCGCATTCTCGCCAAACGAGGAGAAGTTGCCTACCAGTTGGAACTACCTCCGCACCTCTCCAGAGTCCACGATGTCTTCCACGTTTCTCAACTCAGGCGTTGCTTCTCGGATCCTATCCGTGGAGTGGACCACGAAACGCTTGATCTCCAAGATAATCTTACATATCGAGAGTACCCCATTCGTATCCTCGATCAGGCCGAACGTACCACCCGACGTCATAATATCAAGTTTCTCAAAGTTCAATGGTCGCACCATTCTGAGGATGAAGCAACTTGGGAAAGGGAGGATCGTCTTCGACTCGAGTATCCCGCCTTCTTCCCGGAGGAACCCAAATCTCGGGACGAGATTCTTTTGAGTGGGGGTGAGTTGTCACACCCTAGCTAGTCATGCATTAGAGTGTTGCATCATGTTTACTCTTTCATCAGAAACTTGAAATGGGGATTTGTGAAACCCTCAGAATCATTTTTGAAAATGATCCAAATAAAAATTTCTCCAAAAGGGTCCAAGAAAATGCTCATGTTGCTCTCTGAAAATATTGGACAGAGATAAAAATCAAACCAATATTTTTAAGAGCTCATAGGTATTTATTTTGGGCATTTGGAATTAATGCATAAATATTTGCATTGGAAATATATTAGTTATATATATTAATATATGTCCAAATATTATGCCATTTAAAGGAGCTCTGGAATAATATATCTAGCTCCTGCAAAAATTGGCATAAGGTAAATAAATGATTTAATATTTTATTTAAATCAAAACAAATGTCAGAAATTAGAAAACAGAAAATAAATAAAAGGAGAGCTTACCTGGGCTCCTCCCTGTGCAGCCCAGCCAGCTGGCCGGCCCAGCCAGCAGGCGGCCCAGCCCGCCTCCCTCCTCTGTCTCTCCTCGACAGAGGGAGTGTGCGCCGCCGCGCACGCCGCGCGCCACCTCCTGCTCCGCGCTCCTGCCGCTGCCCTCCCCCCGTCCGATGCCCCGACGCCCTCCTCTCCCTGCACCTCTTCCCTCTCTCCCTCTCCTCCCTCGCTCTCTCTCTCACGAACGACCACCCGCGCCGTTCGCCATAGCAGCAGCCACCGGCCACCCCTCGCTCCCCGACTAGCTCAGAGCTCCGCCTCGACCCCCTCTTCCTCCCCACCGCACGGCCCCGGAAGCCCTGCATCGCCGCCACTCGTCGTTCCCCTCCTCGGCCACCGGAGATCGTCGCCGTCGAATTCGAGAGCTACCGGCGTCCCCGAGCCCGCTAACCATCCCTGCAGCTCCGCGGTGAGCCACTGACCCGATTCCCCCTTGCCCCGTCGTCCCTAGCATCCTGTAGTGCCGCCCCTTGAGCTCCGAAGCTCGCCGCCGCCGTGCCTCGTCGCCGCGTGGCTGGAGCCGTTGTAGCTCGAAGCCGAGCACACCATCGTGCTCCACACCTCACCAGGAGCACGTAGCACGCACCAACGCCTCCCCTAGCGCCCTGCAACGCCGATCCCGACCGCACCCGAACTCCGGCCGCCGCTCACGAGCTCGCCGTCGTCGGTACCGGCCACCCACAGGCACGGCCACCACCACCGTTCGACGCGCGGGAGCAAGGGCTCTCCAACGAGCCCAAGCACGGCCTCGCCCGTGCCCTGTAGCGCGTTTCCGCATCGCGCCGCCGTCTCGGGCCTCGCCGGCGTCATGTCGCCGGTGGGTTTGACCTGTTCGACCTGGGGTTTGACCCCCCCCAGGGTCACTGACGCGTGGGCCCCGTCGGCCAGGTGGTCAGATTAGTGCTAATCACTGTTAGTTAACCCCCCTGACACTGACCAGTGGGCCCCAGCGCCACTAATTCCTAATTAGGATTAAATTAACCCTGTTAAACCCCCCTGTCACTGACGTGTGGACCCCACACGTCAGGTTTGACCCCAGCCAGCCGCAGTTGACCGCTGACGTCATGCTGACGTCATGCTGGCGCAATATATATATTTCTGGATTTAAATTAAATCAGGAAATTCCAGAATATTATTTAAACTTCAAAAATTCATAACTTTTATTCTGTAACTCCAAATCAGACAAATTATATATGAAAAATGATCAGAAAAATCCAATCTATCCATCTGTACTATTTTCATGCATGATCAAACAAGTTAAATTGATGTTTTAAGCAGAACAAGGAAAAGCACTTTAAAAGGCCATGTTTGAGTTTGAAATTTGAATCTTTGATTCAAATTTGTTCAAACCCTTCTGGTTTTAGTTGCATTAGCCCAACACACTCATATTGCCATGTTTCATGCATGCATCATATTGTTGCACATTGTTTGGTGATGGTTGTGTATCGGTGTCCTTTGCGACAGGTTCTGCCTCCGAGGAGTACCGTGATTACCCTAACGAAGAACCGTATCAGTGCATCGAACCATCAGGCAAGCAACCAACCATTTGATCATATCGATACAATCCCATGTTCTCGCTCCTGCTCTCTTTTACTGCATTAAGACAACGCGTTTCAAACTGCTGTGTGCTACGGTAGTTGAACCCATTTCCTCTGCATGACCTGTCATTGCCACAGTAACTAGATGAAACCCACTAGCATGTGTAGGAGTTGATTGAGCCATATGTATGTGTTGTTCCTACCTTGCTATGCCTGCTATGCTTAGAGTCGTGTCAGGTCTGGTTCATCTGGGTGATGGGCTAGAGTGAAATGATTATGTCGGTAATGAGAGTGGTGTGGTGAACACGATTTGGTAAAGGTATCGATGAGAGGCCATGTAGGAGTACATGGTGGGTTGTTTCATTGAAGCCGACCTTAAGCACTGAGATCTGTATGTGTGATTTAAGAATCAGCTACTACCATGCATTGGGCCCGAAACCAATGGACCCTCTCGGCTTCTTATTCACCCTAGTTCTCCGTCCAGGAGTTGCAAGTAGTTTCTGGTGTTTGTAGCCTACTGGAGGCCGTGGACAGCGCTGACCGTAGGGGTGGGCTGTGATGCGGTAGGTACGTGGCACGGTGTACCGAATACCCGTTAGGTATCTCGGGAACCCTGTTCACATCGTTCGGGGCCGTATGGGAAACCTCGGCCGGACTCCCTGCGGATGGAACCTGGATAGGCGATAAACCTGGACTGGAGGCTTAGGTGATTAGGTAGGTCGTGGCCGACACCCACGTTGGGCTTCCGCTTGAAGGTTGCCGAGTACATGTCGTGTAAACGACGGTAAGTGGTGAGAGCGTGTATGAAGAAGTACACCCCTGCAGGGTTAACATGATCTATTCGAATAGCCGCGTCCGCGGTAAAGGACTACTTGGTTGCCTATACAGTTCATAGACAAGTAAATGGAAACTACTAAAAGCCTCAAGATAAGTGTGAGTGCCGAGGATGGCTCTTCCGTAGGAAGACGGAGGCGGATCCTCGGTAGTGTATTGAAGTGGTGAGTAGTGGACTCGTGTGCGCAAAACCATTTCAAGTTGAAGTATCGTAGGATAGTCTAGCCAAGAGTCAAAGCTGGCTTGCTGCAATAACTCCACCAACCCTTCTTGATAATATGCATGTATGTAGGATCTGATGTAAGTCTTGCTGAGTACCTTTGTACTCATGTTGCTATAATTTACATTTTTACAGAAGACGCTGCAACCCCTTCTGATGGGTTCTATGTAGACGTTGACATCAACGAGTAGGCTAAAGGCCCAGGTGGTGACCCTGAGCTTGTGAAGGACCACGTAGTATAGCTAGGCTTTCCAAGCCTCTTTTATTTTACTAGTTGTCTGTACTCAGACAAGTTACTTCCGCTGCTGGTTTGTATGACTGTATGACTTGAATGTTGGGTCGTGAGACCCGTACCTTTGTGTATGTTATGTATGGCTCCCTGAGCCTTAAATAAAGTACTTGTGTCGTAGAGTCATGTTGTGATGCTTCGTTGTATTTGCACATATCGAGCATATTGTGTGTATGATTGAAATGCTTGGTATGTGTGGGATCTGACTATCTAGTTGTTTATCTTTAGTAGCCTCTCTTACCGGGAAATGTCTCCTAGTGTTACCGCTGAGCCATGGTAGCTTGCTACTGCTCTGGAACACTTAGGCTGGCCGGCATGTGTCCTTCTTCGTTCCTGTGTCTGTCCCTTCGGGGAAATGTCACGCTTTGAGTACCGGAGTCCTGTTAGCCCGCTACAGCCCGGTTTACCGGAGTCCTGCTAGCCCAGTGCTACAGCCCGGACCCACTTGCTGATGACCGACACGTTCGAAGCTGGGTCATGGATGCCTGTCCCTGTAAGTCTGTGCCACTTTGGGTTTACAACTAGTCATGTCAGCCCGGGCTCCTTATCATATGGATGCTAGCGACACTATCATATACGTGAGCCAAAAGGCGCAAACGGTCCCGGGCAAAGGTAAGGCGACACCCGTGGGGATACCATGCGTGAGGCCGCAAAGTGATATGAGGTGTTACCGGCTAGATCGATGTGACATCGAGTCGGGGTCCTGACACTATGACATGGCAATAAGGTGTGTTTTGGCTAATGCATTGTTAAACATGTTGGTTTGAGTTAATTTGAATCAAAGATTCAAATGAAAGCTCATGCTATTAAGTCATATAAGTGCATTAGCTTGTTTCACTTAAACAACAAGGTTAAAGTGTCCTGTCATGCATGAAACCATTACAGATGGATAGATTGAATTTTTCTGATCAAAATTCATATATAAATCTTTGCATTTGGAGTTACAGATTAATTTCTATGATTTATTGAAGTTTAGATCATTTTCTGGAATTTCCTATATAAGAATAATTCCAGTAATTGAATTACTGCATCAGCATTGCGTCAGGGTGAGGTCAGCAGGTTAAAGGCGCCAGCCCAGGTCAAACCTGATGGCTGGGACCCACATGTCAGTGTAACAACTAACTAAGAGAGTTAGTTAGTGTTACGTTAGCACTAATCTAGGTTAATTAGGGCCTAGGCCCACATGTCAGCGAGTCAACCCATTAACTAAATTAGTTAGCGATAACTAATCTAACACTAAACTAAACAGGGGCATGGCCCACCCGTCAGTGACCCCGGGGGGGGGGGGGGTCAAACTGGGCCCACCCGAGGTCAAACTGGGTCAGCAGGGTCAAACTCGCCGGCGTTTAGCCGCCGGCGAGGCCCGACGCGGCGGGGCAGTGTGGGTTTTGCACTCCAACGACCAAATGGACGGCGGAGACCTCCTACGCGTAGCTGGGAGCAAGCCGCGTCGAGTGGTGGCAGTGGGTGGAGCTGGGGTGGCCGGAAACATCGTCGGCGACGAGCGTTGCGGCTGCCAGAGTTCGGGCGAGGTCGAACTAGTCGCTAGAAGGCACGACGAGGAGCATGCGGGGGTGCTACATGCTCCTGCGAGTGCGGTGAAGATGATGACTTGCTCGGTTGCGAGGCAACATGGCTGTGGCCATGACGGCGACATGCGGTGGCGGCGGTGGGTGCGGCCGAGCTTGGTGTGGTCGCTGCGGTGGTCGAGAAGGCAAACGGAGAGGATGGGGAGGTAGCTGAGCTCAAGGCGATCACGGCGGAGCAGACGACAAGGTCAGGGATGAGTTGGTGCGGTAGTGATGGTGAAGGGGATCTCCGGCGACGGCGAGGTCGGGCGAGGCTGTTGCGGTGGCTCCAGGACAGGCGAGCGCTCGGGGCTCGGTCTGCTCGACGGAGAGGAGGACGGCGAAGCTCTTGGACACGGCAGCGCGACGCGGGGACGACGGTGGACGCGAGAACTACGGCGGCGCGGGCGAGGCCGCGTCGGCCATGGCGAGGAGAGGGCAAGGGAGAGAGACAGAGGAGTGAGCGGGGTGTCTGCGGGGTCGAGGCGGCAACGTGGAGCTCGCCCAGGTGTGCAGGGGCGAGGCAGGAAGCAGGTGCCGCTGTGGCGAGCTCGGCGGCGTCGCGGTGTCACTCCTGCCTGCCTGGCGAAGATGAAGCAGCTGGCTGACATGGGCCAGCACAGTGCTGGGCCGCCAGGTGGGCTGCGGCCAGGTAAGTTCTTCTCTCTTTTATTTAATGTTTTGTTTTATTTCCTGCAAGTTTGTGGCATTACTAAAAAATAGCTAGGCACTTTCAAAAATCACCAAACTTCACATGGCCACTGTTTGGAATAAATCCAACAGGGAACATTTTAGTTTAGGATTATTTGAGCATTTTAAATATTTATTAGCATTTAAATGCCCAAATTCAAATAGCTAATGATTTAATCCAGTGACCTTAGGATGACCTAGAAATTTGTGCATCATTTTTGTTAGAGATTTAGGACCAAGGCAAGGATGATGAACATTTTAGAAGGGCATTTCAGGTTCATTCAAAATATTTTTAGTAAACCCTAGTTGTTATCAGGGGGGTGCTGGGGGTTCTGTCATCCCCATTTTCAAGTTTCTGTTGAACATGATGCAAGCACTCTAATGGATGAGCTAGCTAGGGTGTGACAACTCAGCCCCACTCAAAAGAATCTCGTCCCGAGATTTAGGGTCCGGCGGGAAGAAGGTGGGGTACTCAAGTCGAAGAAGATTCTCCCTTTCCCAAGTGGCTTCTTTCTCAGAGTGGTGTGACCATTGAACCTTGAGAAACTTGATGTTGTGGCGTCGAGTGGTATGCTCGGCTTGATCAAGGATACGAACGGGATATTCGCGGTATGTGAGATTATCTTGGAGATCAAGCATTTCGTGGTCCACTCCACGGATAGGATCTGAGAAGCAACGCCTGAGTTGAGAAACGTGGAAGACATCATGAACTCTAGAAAGATGCGGAGGTAGTTCCAATTGGTAGGAGACTTCTCCTCGTTTGGCAAGAATGCGAGAGGGACCAATGTAACGAGGAGCCAATTTGCCTTTGATACCGAATCAATGGGTTCCCTTCAGAGGAGTAACCCGAAGGTAAGCCTTCTCGTCGACTTCAAAAGTCATGGCCTTATGTTTACGATCATATTGGCTCTTTTGACGGGATTGGGATGTTTTCAACTTTTCATGAACAATGTGAACTTTCTCTTCTGCTTCCTGGATCATATCCGGGCCAAAGAATTGTCTTTCCTCGGTTTCTGACCAGTTAAGAGGTGTTCGACACCTTCTCCCATAGAGAACTTCAAAAGGAGCTTTGCCCAAGCTAGATTGATAGCTATTGTTATAAGAAAACTCGGCAAATGGAAGGAATTTCTCCTAATCCATTCCGAATGAGATAACTAAAGCTCGGAGCATATCTTCCAGAATTTGATTGACGTGTTCTACTTGACCACTTGATTGAGGGTGGAAAGCGGTGCTAAAGGTGAGACGAGTCCCCATAGCATTTTGGAAACTTTCCCAAAATCGAGAGGTGAAGAGACTTCCACGATCTGAGTTAATCTCCAATGGAACACCATGAAGAGACACTATTCGAGAGATATACAAGTCTGCTAGCTGGCGAGAGGTTATACTCTCCCGAACAGGTAGGAAGTGGGCTACTTTGGAAAGACGGTCGATGACAACGAAAATAGCATTATTCCCTTTCTTGGTCCTGGGAAACCCGGTGATGAAGTCCATACCGATTTTATCCCATTTCCATTCAGGAATAGCTAAAGGTTGAAGGGTGCTAGTAGGCCGTTGATGCTCTGCTTTAACACAACGACAGATGTCACAATTTGCAATATATTGAGCGATTTCTCTCTTCATCCTTGTCCACCAAAACCTCTGGTGTAGGTCTTGATACATTTTAGTACTACCGGGATGAATGGTGAGAGGAGATTCATGAGCTTCCCTAAGGATCAGCCGCCTCAGGTTTCGTGCCTTGGGAACTACTAAGCGGTTTCCAAAGAACACGACACCTTGATCATCAATGGAGAAACAATTCGCGACTCCTTTCTGGATGTTCCTCTTGATACGGGAAATTCCCGGGTCAACCTTCTGTGGTTTGATGATCTGATCCGTAAGGGTAGGTTTCGCCACCAAGGTAGATAAGAATCCTTGAGGAACAATGTGAAGATTAAACTTCCGAAATTCCTCATGGAGAAGTGGTTGACCTTGTTGTAACATCAGATTGTTACAATAGGATTTATGACTTAGTGCATCAGCCATAACATTGGCTTTTCCCGGGGTGTAAGTTATCCCTAAGTCGTAATCTGAGATCAACTCGACCCAACGTCTTTGCCTGAGATTCAAATCCGGTTGGGTGAAGATATATTTCAGACTTTGGTGATCGGTGAAGATCTCGCAACGATTACCGAGAAGGTAATGTCGCCAAGTTTTAAGTGCATGGACTACAGCTGCCAGTTCTAGATCATGTGTGGGATAGTTTTCCTCGTGGGGGTGTAACTGCCGTGAAGCATAGGCAATTACATGACGATCTTGCATGAGTATGCAACCTAGCCCTTGTCGCGAGGCGTCGCAATAGATAATAAAGTCCTTGGAGAAATCTAGTGGTACCAGTACGGGAGCATATGTCAGGCGTCTTTTCAGTTCCTGAAAGCTGAACTCGCACTATGGGGTCCACTCGAACTTTTTATATTTCTTGAGGAGTTCAGTTAGAGGTTTAGCAACTTTGGAGAAATTCTCGACAAAGCGGCGACAATAGCTCACTAAGCCAAGGAAACTCCAAACTTGCTTGACCGTTTCAGGTGGAGTCCAATCAAGGACAACTTGAACTCGCTCGGGATTGACAGCAATACCCTCACCAGAGATTACATGGCCTAGGTAGGTCACTTCTGGCAACCAAAATTCACATTTGGAGAATTTGGCATAAAGGCGATGCTCTCGAAGTTTCGTCAATACTAGCCTTAGATGCTCGGCATGATCTTCCTCATTCTTGGAGTAGATGAGTATATCATCGAGGTATACCACGACGAATTTATCCAAATACTCCATGAAGATCGAGTTCATTAACCGAGAGAAGGTGGCTGGGGCATTGGTTAAACCGAAGGACACGACGGTGTACTCGTATTGGCCATAACGAGTAACAAAGGCCGTTTTGGGAATGTCCACATTTTTTATTTTGATTTGATGGTAGCCCAACCTCAAATCCATTTTGGAGAAGACTGAGGATCCAACGAGCTGATCATACATGTCGTTGATCCTGGGGAGCGGATACTTGTTCTTTATGGTGACCAAGTTGACGGGTCGATAATCTACAACCATCCAGTCCATACCATCTTTATTCTTGACGAAGAGGAGGGGGCAAGCCCATGGAGAAGAACTAGGACGGATGAAACCCTTTTTCAAGGACTCATCGAGTTGTTTCTTAAGTTCAGCTAGTTCTAGGGGTGCCATCTTATAGGGTCTTCTAGAGATTGGAACGGTTCCTGGTACAAGGTCTATCATGAACTCAACATCCCTGTCAGGTGGAACACCTGGCAATTCTTCTGGAAAGACATCTGGGAAGTCACGGACTACCGGAATATCTTCAAGGTCTGGAAGAGGGTTGGCATTTAGGGAGTAGAGTTGACGCTTGGCCACTCAAGTTAAGACATTGACTGTCTTGCCCGATGGGTGAGTAAGTTGAACAGTTCTAGTGGCACAATCAACCTTAGCATAATGGGCTGACATCCAGTCCATACCTAAGATGATATTTATGTCTGAGGACTTGAGAGCTATTAAGGATGCAAGGAAGACAAGTCTATCGACAAGAATTTCATTCCCATGGCTTACTCTAGAAGTTTGCCATTTGGAACCCGGAGTTTGAATTACCATGGAAGTGGGCATGTCACCGAATGTCGTGTTATGGAATCAAGCATAGCTCTCAGGTATGAATGAATGAGATGCTCCAGTATTGAAAAGAACAGATGCCGGATGGCAGTTAACAAGGAGCGTACCAAGGATGACGTTGGGATCATCATGAGCCTCCTCTGCTGAGACATAGTTAACATGGCCACGTGCAGTGGTGACTGGCTTGGCATAAAGTACCTTTCCCGCTGACTTACCATGGCCAACGGACATTCCAGATTGGTTGGGGTTGTTGTTCTGGGGACACTCTCGACTGTAGTGACCCGGCTCTCCGCACTTGAAGCATGTCACAGTGTTGGTGCGCGGAGCAGCATTGGCGGCCGGTCCACCATAAGCCTTAGGCGGTGTATACTGCTGGGTTGGGCGAGGCGCCTCATAGGATGGCCTCAGAGTGAACCTGGGTGGCAGAGCTGTGTTTGGAATCCACACACGGCGCTTTTGAGCACCGGAGCCGGATGAAGAACCAAAATCACGGGAATGCTTACGTGTAGCCTCATAGTCAGTCTGCCCGGTCTCAACACTGATGGCTTTGTTCACATGCTTCTGGAAAGAGGAGCACTCGTGCAAACGGAGGTCATGGCGAAGCTCGGGGCTAAGTCCCCTCCGGAACCTTGCCTGCTTCTTGGCGTCAGTGGACACTTCCTCAGGTGCATATCGTGCCAAGTTCCCAAACTCACGGCTGTAGGCGTCCATGGTCAGTCTGCCTTGGGGTGAAATTATAGAATTCCTCTCTCTTGCGATCCATAAGACCCTCCGGAATGTGGTGTTCACGGAAAGCCGCGCTGAATTCATCCCAAGTGGTAACCTGGCCGACTGGGCGCATAGCTTCATAGTTTTCCCTCCAAAAGCTAGGAGGGCCCTCAAGGCGATAAGCATTGTAAGTGACCTTGTTAGCTTCGGCTACGCGTGCAGAACGTAGCTTATGGGTAATGCTGCGAAGCCAATCATCCGCATCGAGAGGCTCGACCGAATGATGGAAGGTTGGTGGAGTCAGCTTGATGAAATCATTGAGAGACACCAAGTCATTCCTCTGGGAACGTGCAGTGTTTTGCTCGATGCGTTCCAACAACCGGTTGGTCTCGCGTTTGTTCCTTTCTGCCTCCAACATGACTTCAGCCAAGGAAGGTGGATGGGGCAGATTCCCATCCCTAGCTCCACTGGCTTCACCCTGCTCCTGAACAACATGGGTGCTTCGGGTGTTCACCATCCTAGGAAATCAAAACAATGGTTTAGACAAGGATGGCAAAACCGTGGCATAAGAATGCAGAATGTAATGGATGACACCGAATGCAGAGATGTTCATCCGTACGACATGGTAATACAGAAACTGCTATATATATACCATCGGTCATACACACCAAACATAGTTTAGTACAAGCCCAGGCTCAAGTACAACTATGGTGAGGAACATTACATCTCATCAGAGGCATTCCAAGCTCCTATACATTATTTTTCTACACCTCCGGAATTCAGTACACACTAAGTCATATTCCACCAAACGCGCAGGACTGTGGAGATACAACTGTTACAGTACTAGTGAAGCTACTACCAACTACCAACTCAGATGTCTTCGTAGTAATCTTCGTAGAGATTACCACCATATCCTGGGAGCTGAACATGATCATCTGGAAACAGTCGGTCCTGTGGAGCTTGCGGTCCATAAGGACTCGGATGTGGCCTTGGTCCAACAAACGGTGGCAGACGGGATCCACGGGGAGGAGTGATGCCTCCTATATCACGCCAGTCCATACGATCCGGCAAGCCAGACCGCACGGGGTACAAGTCCCTCATGTCCATATACCCAGCCTGCACGGCAGGTGCAAACCATGTCAGAGTGGCCCAGTGGTCAGCTCGACTATTGAAAAGCTCCATTCGCAAGGCACGATTCTCATGGTCCTTGTCCTCAAGCATCTCTGTGGTGGTGCGGAGTAGTGAATCCTCATGGGAGGAGTCAGTGTAGAGAGCCCGATAGTAACCTTCTGCACCAGGAAGTGATGCTGGCATATAGCGGAACTCAGTGTTCCGAAGCAAGGGAAGTCTAGCTCGCATGATAGTCATCATCGAGTAAGCAGCATCCTGTACAGACATCTCGATGGTAATCCCAAGTCCATATGAACAATGGAGGGCTTCAGGAGCTCCAGGATAGGAAGGGTATATCCTGATTGTGCATAGGTATTGGCTTTGGTTGAAGTCTCGATACTGCTCCTCAACGGTATACTCAGGATACCATCGATAGCCCGCCTCGGTCATCACACGAACCAGCATGGCAGTGTGACCAGGTACATCGAGGCATCGAGTCAAATGAACCACCTGACTCTGGGTGCGGGTGGCCATTTAAAAGCATGAAATAGTGCAAAGGCATTAGAAATTTTCTAGGAGAAATCGGACAGCATAACAGCTGTAAATGCTCAGAAAAAGATTTGAGACATTCACAACAGTTGGCAAAACCACTCAACAACATCATATCAAGGTTCTAGTTCAACTGACAACATACTAAAAGTAGTAGAAACTGAACTGAGGCCTGGAACCAACAATCCTAAGATTCTACGGATTAGTAACACGTGAACCTAATAGAAGATGAGATCCTAGTCCTTAACCCACATAGGAAGAGAAGAGGATGCCTCAGATCAGAGGGCATAAGGTAAAGGAGTAAAAAGAGCCTTACGTTCCCTCCCACAATCAATTCCCCTACATATAACTAAAGCATTTCTAGACTCGACATTGACCAGCTTGGCTTAACGAACCTACAGGCGCTCTGGCTCTGATGCCAACGCTGTCAGGACCCCGATTCCAAGTCACACTGATCTAGCTTGTAACACCTCATATCACTTTGCGGCCTCACGCATGGTATTCCCACGGGTGTCGCCTTACCATGGCCCGGGACCGTTTGCGCCTTTTGTCTCACGTATATGATAGTGTCGCTAGCATCCATATGACAGAGAACCCGGGCCGACATGACTAGTCATTAACCCAAAGTGGCACTAACTTACGGGGACATGCATACATGAATCAACATCGAACATGTCGGTCAACAGCGTATGAATCCGGGCTGTAGCAACTGGGCTAACAGGACTCCGGGAACCCGGGGTGTAGCAGACTAACACGACTCCGGATGCCTCCGCGTGACATTTCCCCGAAGGGACAGACACAGGAACGAAGTGAATCACATGCCGGCCAGTCAAGTGTTCCGGAGCAGTAGTGCTGGGCTAGCAGGACTCCGATGAACCGGGCTGTAGCGAACTACTATGGCTCATGGAAGCACAATACTACATTTCCCCATAAGAGAGGCTACCAAGGATAAACAACTAGATTGTCGAATCCCATACATACCAAGCATATCAAACATACACACAATATGCTCGATATGTGTAAATACAACATGGCATCACAACAAAACTCTACAACTCAAAGTACTTTATTCAGAAGGCTCTAGAGAGCCTTACATAATATGTTCATACAGGTAGGGGTCACACGACCCGACACTCAAGTCATACAAACATACAAGCACATGCGGAAGCAAACTTGTATGAGTACAGACAACTAGAAAGCAAGAAGGCTAGACAAAGCCTGTCTATCTACAAGGCCCTCCATGGCTCGGAATCACCACCTGGGTGGCAAGTCACTCATCAACATCGAGATCTACATAAAACCCGTCGGAGGGGGCGGTGTTCTCTTCTGCAATAGTAATTAAGCAAACATGAGTACAAAGGTACTCAGCAAGTCTTACAACAGATCCTACTATACATGCAACATTCTCAAGAAGGAAAAGGGGGTTATTGCAGCAACCTAGCTTTCACTCTTGGCTAAGTTATCCTACTAGACAACAATTTGTAAATGTTTTGCGCACACGAGTCCACTACTCATCACAATAATACACTACCGTGGATCCTCCTCCGTCATCCTACGGAAGGGCCATCCACGACACTCACACTTGTCTTGAGGCTTTTAGGAGTATCCATTTACTTGTCTATGAACTGTATAGGCAACCAAGTAGTCCTTTACCGCGGACGCGGCTATTCGAATAGATGATGTTAACCCTGCAGGGGTGTACTTCTTCATACACGCTCTCACCACTTACCGCTGTTTACACGACATGTACTCGGCAACCTTCAAGCGGAAGCCCAACGAGGGTGTCGGCCACGGCCTACCTAAACACTCAAGTCTCTAGTCCAGGTTTATTGCCTATCCAGGTTCCATCCGCAGGGAGTGCGGCCGAGGTTTCCACATACGGCCCCGAACGATGTGTACAGGGTTCCCGAGACACCAAACGGGCGGCTCGGTACACCATGCCACGGTGTATCTACCGCATCATAGCCCACCCCTAGGGTCAGCGCTACGCACGGCCGCCAACACATATCCTATAAACACCAGAAACTAGTTGCAACTCCTGGACAGAGAACTAGGGTGGTTAAGAAGTCGAGAGGGTCAATTAAGGATCCCAATGCATGGTAGTAACTCATTCTTAAATCACACATATAGATCTCGGTGCTTAAGGACGGTTCCAATGAAACAACCCACCATGTACTCCTACATGGCCTCTCATCGATACCTTTACCAAATCGTGTTCAACACATCACTCACATTACCGACATATTCATTTCACTCTAGCCCATCACCCAGATGAACCAGACCTGACACAACTCTAAGCATAGCAGGCATAGCAAGGTAGGAAACACATACATGACTCAATCAACTCCTACACATGCTAGTAGGTTTCATCTAGTTACTATGGCAATGACAGGTCATGCAGAGGAAAAGGGTTCAACTACCGCAGCACACAGCAGTTTGAAACATTGTTGTCTTAAATGTAGTAAATCAGAGCAGGAGCGAGAACATGGGATTGTATCAATATGATCAATGGGGCTGCTTGCCTGATGGAGTAGTAGTAGGGTACTGCCCTTCAGCCGGATATTCGAAGGTATCCTCGGAGGCAGAACCTACCACGAAAGACACCACAGAACACAATCAATACAAGGCAATATGCAACAATATGATGCATGCTATGATATGGCAATAAGGTGTGTTTTGGCTAATGCATTGTTAAACATGTTGGTTTGAGTCTATTTGAATCAAAGATTCAAATGAAAGCTCATCTTATTAAGTCATATAAGTGCATTAGCTTGTTTCACTTAAACAACAAGTTTAAATTGTTCTGTCATGCATGAAACCATTATAGATGGATAGATTGAATTTTTCTGATCAAAATTCATATATAAATCTTTGCATTTGGAGTTACAGATTAATTTCTATGATTTATTGAAGTTTAGATCATTTTCTGGAATTTCCTATATAAGAATAATTCCAGTAATTGAATTACTGCATCAGCATTGCGTCAGGGTGAGGTCAGCAGGTTAAAGGCGCCAGCCCAGGTCAAACCTGATGGCTGGGACCCACATGTCAGTGTAACAACTAACTAAGAGAGTTAGTTAGTGTTACGTTAGCACTAATCTAGGTTAATTAGGGCCTAGGCCCACATGTCAGCGAGTCAACCCATTAACTAAATTAGTTAGCGATAACTAATCTAACACTAAACTAAACAGGGGCATGGCCCACACGTCAGTGACCCTGGGGGGGGGGGTCAAACTGGGCCCACCCGAGGTCAAACTGGGTCAGCGGGGTCAAACTCGTCGGCGTTTAGCCGCCGGAGAGGCCAGAAGCGGCGGGGTAGTGCGGGTTTTGCACTCCGATGGCCAAATAGACGGCGGAGACCTCCTACGCGTAGCTGGGAGCAAGCCGCGTCGAGTGGTGGCAGTGGGTGGAGCTGGGGTGGCCGGAAACGTCGCCGGCGACGAGCGTTGCGGCTGCCGGAGTTCGGGCGAGGTCGAACTAGTCGCTAGAAGGCATGGCGAGGAGCATGTGGAGGTGCTACGGGCTCCTGCGAGTGCGGTGAAGATGATGACGTGCTCGGTTGTGAGCCAACGTGGTTGTAGCCACGACGGCGACGTGCGGTGGCGGCGGTGGGTGCGACCGAGCTTGGTGTGGTCGCTGCGGTGCTCGAGAAGGCAAACAGAGAGGATGAGGAGGTAGCTGAGCTCATTGCGATCACGATGGAGCAGACGGCGAGGTCGGGGATGAGCTGGTGCGGTGGTGACGGTGAAGGGGAGCTCCGGCGACGGCGAGGTCGGGCGAGGCAGTTGCTGTGGCTCCAGGGCAGGCGAGCGCTCGGGGCTCGGTCTGCTCGATGGAGAGGAGGACGGTGAAGCTCTTGGACACGACAGCGCGGCGCGGGAACAACGGTGGACGCGAGAACTATGGCAGCGCTGGCGAGGCAACGTCGGCCATGGAGAGGAGAGGGCGAGGGAGAGAGACAGAGGAGTGAGGGAGGTGTCTGCGGGGCCGAGGCGGCGACGTGGAGCTCACCCAGGTGTCCAGGGGCCAGGCGGCAAGCAAGTGGCACCGTGGCGAGCTCGGCGGCAAGCAGGTGGCGCCGTGGCGAGCTCGGCGGCGTCGCGGTGTCCCTCCTGCCTGCTTGGGGAAGATGAAGCAGCTGGCTGGCATGGGCCAGCACAGTGATGGGCCGCCAGGTGGGCCGGGAGGTGGGCTGCGGCCAGGTAAGTTCTTCTCTCTTTTCTTTAATGTTTTGTTTTATTTCCTGCAAGCTTGTGGCATTGCTAAAAAATAGCTAGGCACTTTCAAAAATCACCAAACTTCACATGGCCACTGTTTGGAATAAATCCAACACGGAACATTTTAGTTTAGGATTATTTGAGAATTTAAAATATTTATTTGCATTCAAATGCCCAAATTCAAATAGCTAATGATTATTCCAGTGACCTTAGGATGACCTAGAAATTTGTGCATCATTTTTGTCAGAGATTTAGGACCAAGGCAAAGATGATGAACATTTTAGAAGGGCATTTCAGGTTCATTGATAATATTTTTAGTAAACCCTAGTTGTTATCAACGGGGTGCTGGGGGTTCTGTCATCCCTGTTTTCAAGTTTCTGATAATTGAACATGATGCAAGCACTCTAATGCATGAGCTAGCTAGGGTGTGACACCCGAACTTGGGTAAACTTCGTGTCCCTTGTCTCCTGTTACCATCAACCTCAGAAACACAGTTCGGGACCGCTTACCCGAGATCCATCGGTATTGACATCGACAAGAGGGCCGGCCAGAGGTGGCGCCCCCCTTGCCCAGTCTGAATTGGACAAGGGAAACGGGGGCGCCCCCTCCTTCCTTCTCTTCTCTCCTCTTTCCCTTCTTCTCCTTCTTGGACTAAGAAAGGGGGAAACCTACTCCTACTAGGAGTAGGATTCCTCCCCCCTTGGCGCACCCCTTGTGGTCGGCCGGCCTCCTCCTCCCCTCCTTTATATAGGGGGAGGGGGGCACCCCATAGACACACAAGTTGATCTTTAGCCATGTGTGATGCCCCCGTCCATAGTTTTCCACCTCGGTCATATTGTCGTAGTGCTTAGGCGAAGCCCTGCGTCGATAACTTCATCATCACCGTCAACACGTCGTCATGCTGACGGAACTCACCCTTGGCCTCAACTGGATCAAGAGTACGAGGGACGTCACCGAGCTGAACGTGTGTAGATCGCGGAGGTGTCGTGCGTTTGGTACTTGATCGGTTGGATCACGAAGACGTTCGACTACATCAACTGCGTTATTTAACGCTTTCGCTTTCGGTCTATGAGGGTACGTAGACACATTCTCTCCTCTTGTTGCTATGCATCTCCTAGATAGATCTTGCGTGATCGTAGGATTTTTTTTGAAATACTGCGTTCCCGAACAGTGGTATCAGAGCCAGGTCTATGCGTAGATGTTATATGCACAAGTAGAACACAAAGAGTTGTGGGCGATAATAGTCATACTGCTTACCAGCATGTCATACTTTGATTCGGCGGTATTGTTGGATGAAGCGGCCCAGACCGACGTGCTTCGCACACAGGTGGTTAGTGGGTTTCTGTTTCTCCAGCTTTAGTTGAATTGAGTGTGACTACGCCCGGTCCTTATTGAAGGTTAAAACAGCACACTTGACGAAAAATCGTTGTGGTTTTTGATGCGTAGGTAAGAACGGGTTTTGCTAAGCCCGTAGCAACCACGTAAAACTTGCAACAACAGAGGACGTCTAACTTGTTTTTGCAAGGCATGTTGTGATGTGATATGGTCAAGACGTGATTATCAAAATGGTTGTATGAGATGATCATGTTTTATAACAAAGTTATCGGCAACTGGCAGGAGCCATATGGTTGTCGCTTTATTGTATGAAATGCAATCGCCATGTAATTGCTTTACTTTATCACTAAGTGGTAGCGATAGTCGTAGAAGCAATAGTTGGCGAGACGACAACGATACTATGATGGAGATCAAGGTGTCAAGCCTGTGACGATGGTGATCATGAAGGTGCTTTGGAGATGGAGATCAAAGGCACAAGATGATGATGGCCATATCATATCACTTATATTGATTGCATGTGATGTTTATCCTTTATGCATCTTATTTTGCTTAGTACGGCGGTAGCATTAGAAGATGATCTCTCACTAAATTTCAAGGTATAAGTGTTCTCCCTGAGTATGCACCGTTGCTACAGTTTGTCGTGCCGAGACACCATGTGATGATCGGGTGTGATAAGCTATACGTTCACATACAACGGGTGACCGCCAGTTTTGCACAAGTAGAATACTCGGGTTAAACCTGATGAGCCTAGCATATGCATATATGGCCTCGGAACACTGAGACCGAAAGGTCGATCGTGAATCATATAGTAGATATGATCAACATAGTGATGTTCACCATTGAAATCTTCTCCATCTCACGTGATTACCAGACATGGTTTAGTTGTTATGGATAAAGTGATCACTTAGATGACTAGAGGGATGTTTATCTAAGTGGGACTTCTTAAGTAATATGATTAATTGAATTTTAATTTATCATGAACTTAGTACCTGATAGTATTTTGCATGTCTATGTTGTTGTAGATAAATGGCCCGTGCTACTGCTCCATTGTATTTTAATGCGTTCCTAGAGAAAGCTAAGTTGGAAGATGATGGTAGCAACTACACGGACTAGGTACGTAACTTGAGGATTATCCTCATTGCTGCACAGAAGAATTACGTCCTGCTGATGATGCTGCTGATGATGATAAGAACGTCTGGTAGAGCAAAGCTGATGACTACTCGATAGTTCAGTGTGCCATGCTT
Organism: Triticum aestivum; assembly: GCF_018294505.1. Taxonomy (NCBI): domain Eukaryota; kingdom Viridiplantae; phylum Streptophyta; class Magnoliopsida; order Poales; family Poaceae; genus Triticum; species Triticum aestivum. The sequence goes on from NC_057812.1 coordinate 58,603,934, forward strand.
TACGGCTTAGAATCGGTACTTCAATGATGTTTTGAACGTCATGGAGCATATGAGATGTTCCAGGAGTTGAAGTTAATATTTCAAGCAAATGCCCAAATTGAGAGCTACGAAGTCTCCAATAAGTTCTATAGCTGCAAGATGGAAGAGAATAGTTATGTCAGTGAACCTATACTCAGAATGTCTGGATGCTGTCGGTGTCAAAACCGGCGGATCTCGGGTAGGGGGTCCCGAACTGTGCGTCTAGGATCGATGGTAACAGGAGACGGGGGACACGATGTTTACCCAGGTTCGGGCCCTCTCTATGGAGGTAATACCCTTCTTCTTGCTTGATTGATCTTGATGAGTATGAGTATTACAAGAGTTGATCTACAAAGAGATCGTAAGGGCTAAACCCTAGAAGTCTAACCTGTATGACTATGGTAATGAATATATCCTTTCCGGACTAACCCCTCCGTCTTATATAGACAGGGGGGGGATCTAGGGTTACATAGAGTCGGTTACATAAGAAGGAATCTTCATAGTCGACCGCCAAGCTTGCCCTCCACGCCAAGTAGAGTCCAATCCGGACACGGGTACGGTCTTCCGCCTTCATGTCTTCACAGCCCATCAGTCCAGCCCATGGATAACAGGCCGGACGCCCGAGGACCACTTAGTCCAGGACTCCCTCGGTATCACCTGAACCTGGCTTCAATGACCAAGAATTTCCGTCCCTGCATATTATTGAGTCACTTCCAAGAGTGCCTTTTCCAGTCAGTCTCCCCTCATACCGTGATTTAGGGAGACCTATCTTCTTAAGGCCAGGAATGAAGTCAACACAAAACCCGATAACATCCTCTGTTTGATGGCCCATGGAGATGCTTCCTTCTGGCCTAGCGCGGTTACGGACATATTTCTTTAGGACTCCCATGAACCTCTCAAAGGGGAACATATTGTGTCGACTAGATGAACTAGGACATGCGTCATGATATTGAAGAAGGATGGTGGGAACACCAGGTCAAAACTGACAAGACATTGCGCCACATCATTCCTTAGCCTTGGTACGATTTCTGGATCGATCACCTTCTGAGAGATTGCATTGAGGAATGCACATAGCTTCACAATGGCTAATCGAACGTTTTCCGGTAGAAGCCCCCTCAATGCAACCGGAAGCAGTTGCGTCATAATCATGTGGCAGTCATGAGACTTTAGGTCCTGGAACTTTTTCTCTGGCATATTTATTATTCCCTTTATATTCGACGAGAAGCCACTCGTGACCTTCATACTGAGCAGGCATTCAAAGAAGATTTCTTTCTCTTCTTTCGTAAGAGCGTAGCTGGCAGGACCTTTATACTGCTTCGGAGGCATGCCGTCTTTTTTGTGCAAATGTTGCAGGTCCTCCCATGCCTCAGGTGTATCTTTTGTCTTCCCATACACGCCCAAGAAGCCTAGCAGGTTCACGCAAAGGTTCTTCGTCACGTGCATCACGTCGATTGAAGAGCGGACCTCTAGGTCTTTCCAGTAGGGAAGGTCCCAAAATATAGATTTCTTCTTCCACATGGGTGCGTGTCCCTCAGCGTCATTCGGAACAGCTAGTCCGCCGGGACCCTTTCCAAAGATTACGTGTAAATCATTGACCATAGCAAGTACGTGATCACCGGTACGCATGGCGGGCTTCTTCCGGTGATCTGCCTCGCCTTTGAAATGCTTGCCTTTCTTTCGACATTGATGGTTGGTCGGAAGAAATCGACGATGGCCTAGGTACACATTCTTCCTGCATTTGTCCAGGTATATACTTTCAGTGTCATCTAAACAGCGCGTGCATGCGTGGTATCCTTTGTTTGTCTGTCCTGAAAGGTTACTAAGAGCGGGCCAATCGTTGATGGTCACGAACAGCAACACCTTTAGGTTAAATCCTCCTGTCTGTGCTCATCCCACGTACGTACACCGTTTCCATTCCACAGCTGTAAAAGTTCTTCAACTAATGGCCTTAGGTACACATCAATGTCGTTGCCGGGTTTCTCAGGGCCTTGGATGAAAACTGACATCATAATGAACTTCCGCTTCATGCACATCCAAGGAGGAAGGTTATACATACATAGAGTCACGGGCCAGGTGCTGTGATTGCTGCTTTGCTCCCCGAAAGGATTAATGCCATCCGCGCTTAAAGCAAACCATACGTTCCTTGGGTCCTTTGCAAACTCATCCCAGTACTTTCTCTCGATTTTTCTCCACTGCAACCCGTCAGCGGGTGATCTCAACTTCTCGTCTTTCTTACGGTCCTCACTGTGCCATCGCATCAACTAGGAATGCTCTCCGTTTCTGAACAGACGTTTCAACCGGGGTATTATAGGAGCATAACATCACCTTCGCAGGAACCCTCTTCCTGGGGGGCTCGCCGTCAACATCACCAGGGTCATCTCGTCTGATCATATACTGCAATGCACCGCATACTGGGCATGTGTTCATATCCTTGTATGCACCGCGGTAGAGGATGCAGTCATTAGGGCATGCATGTATCTTCTCCACCTCCAATCCTAGAGGGCATACGACCTTCTTTGCTGCGTATGTACTGTCGGGCAATTCGTTATCCTTTGGAAGCTTCTTCTTCAATATTTTCAGTAGCTTCTCAAATCCTTTGTCAGGCACAACATTCTCTGCCTTCCACTGTAGCAATTCCAGTATGGTACCGAGCTTTGTGTTGCCATCTTCGCAATTGGGGTACAACCCTTTTTTGTGATCCTCTAACATGCGATCGAACTTTAGCTTCTCCTTTTGACTTTCGCATTGCGTCCTTTCATCGACAATGACCCAACGGAGATCATCATCATCGGGCACATCATCTGGTTCCTCTTGATCTTCAGCAGCTTCACCCGTTGCAGCATCATTGGGCACATCGTCTGGTTCCTCTTGATCTTCACTAGCTCCCCCCGTTGCAGCATCACCGTATTCAGGGGGCACATAGTTGTCATCGTACTCTTCTTCTTCGCCGTCTTCCATCATAACCCCTATTTCTCCGTGCCTCGTCCAAACATTATAGTGTGGCATAAAACCCTTGTAAAGCAGGTGGGAGTGAAGGATTTTCCGGTTAGAGTAAGACATCGTATTCCCACATCCAGTGCATGGACAACACATAAAACCATTATGCTTGTTTGCCTCCGCCGCATCGAGAAACTCATGCACGCCCTTAATGTACTCGGAGGTGTGTCTGTCACCGTACATCCATTGCCGGTTCATCTACGTGCATTATATATAATTAAGTGTCCAAATTAATATAAGTTCATCATCACATTAAAACCAAAGTACATACATAGTTCTCATCTAACAACATATAGCTCTCCAGAGCATCTAATTAATTAAACCATACATTGAAACTATGTAAAACATTTCAATGCGAAAACAAATGCGATCATAATCGCAACCAAGGTAACAATTGATCCAACGGCATAATGATACCAAGCCTCGGTATGAATGGCATATTTTCTAATCTTTCTCATCTTCAAGTGCATTGCATCCATCTTGATCTTGTGATCGTCGACGACATCCGCAACATGCAACTCCAATATCATCTTCTCCTCCTCATTTTTTTTATTTTTTCCTTCAAGAAATTGTTTTCTTCTTCAACTAAATTTAACCTCTCGACAATAGGGTCGGTTGGAATTTCTGGTTCACATACATCCTAGATAAATAAAATCTATGTCACGTTGGTCGGCATAATTTTCATAAACAATAAATGAACCAATAGTTATAAAGATAATATATATACCACATCTGAATCATAGACAGGACGAGGGCTGACGGCGACGGATACCAAAACCATCGCACTATATAAGATGAAATAATAAATTAATAAAATAATACAAGTATCTATGTAAACATACAAGTAAGAATATTTTTTCCTTTCAGAAAGAAGATAAGAACAAGAGGCTCACCACGGTGGTGCCGGCGATGAGCTTGGCGCGGGTGATCGACGACGGTGAAGACAGGGCCGGGGCATGACGAACCGCTAAACCTAGACAAATATTGAGCAAAATGGAGCTTGGAAGTCGAGCTTGGAGAGGAGAAATCTTAAGTAGTGTGGCTCGGGCATTCCATCGAACACCTTGTGTGCATAGGAGGTGAGCTAGAGCACCACCAAGCCCTCTCCCCCTCGGCCAGAAAAAACAGAGCAGTGTGCTCTGCTCTTACGCGAGGGGGTATATATAGGCACCTCATTGGTCCCGGTTGGTGGCATGAACCGGGACTAAAGGGGAGCCTTTGGTCCCGGTTCAAGCCACCAACCGGGACCAATGGTGGTGGGCCAGGAGCGAGGCCCATTGGTCCCGGTTCGTCCCACCAACCGGGACCAAAAGGTCCAGACGAACTGGGACCAATGGCCCACGTGGCCCGGCCGGCCCCCTGGGCTCATGAACTGGGTCCAATGCCCCCATTGGTCCCGGTTCTGAACTGAACCGGGACTAATGGGCTGACCCGGCCTGGACCTTTGCCCCCTTTTCTACTAGTGTGTTCTATTTCTCAGCCCCAAAGATATGCAAGAGGCAAAGAAATCTATGAAAGAAAAAGGTATTAAAGCTGAAGATGTTAAGAATTTACCTCCTATTAAAGAAATACATGGTCTTAATTTACCGCCTGCCGAAGAAACATATGATCTTGATCCTTTACTTATTGAAGAGCCTCCAGACCTCGATAACCTGACACAGGTAGTAAAGGTAAATTCTCTCTATAGATATGATAAAGCTGAAATCCCTCCTGCTAAAATTGCTAGTCAATGCTTTGATGAGTTTGATAATTTTATGTTTAAGCAAGAAAACTTCAATGCTTATTTTGGTAGACAATTAAAACAAGATGATGATATGATTAAATACTTGGGTGATTATATGGCTAATATTAGAGGTGAACTTAAACTTGTTAGCAAACATACTTCTATGGTTACCACTCAAGTAGAACAAGTACTTAAAGCTCAAAAGGAATTGCTCAATGAGATGAATAGTAAGAAAAATGATTATGCTGTTAAAGTGGCTACTAGAACTGGTAGAATGACTAAGGAACCTTTCTATCCTGAAGGCCACCCTAGGAGAATTGAGCAAGATTCTCAGCAAAATAATATTGATGCACCTAGTTCTTCTAAAAGGAAGAAAAGAAAAATGATAGAACTGTGCAAACTTCTAGTGAACCTATTGCCGAACCACCTGATAATCCAAATGGTATATATATGTCTGATGCCGAAACACAATCTGGCAATGAACATGAACCTAATGAAAATGATAATGATGATGTTCATAATGATGCTCAACCTAGTAATGATGATGATGTAGAAATTGAACCTGCTGTTGATCTTGATAACCCACAATCAAAGAATCAATGTTATGATAAGAAAGACTTTGTTGCTAGGAAACATGGTAAAGAAAGAGAGCCTTGGGTTCAGAAACCCATGCCTTTTCCTCCCAAACCATCCAAGAAAAAGGATGATGAGGATCTTGAGCGCTTTGCTGAAATGATTAGACCTATCTTTTTGCGTATGCAATTGACTGATATGCTCAAAATGAATCATTATGCCAAGTACATGAAAGATATTGTTACAAATAAAAGAAAGATACCAGAAGCTGAAATTTCCACCATGCTTGCTAATTATACTTTTAAGGGTGGAATACCAAAGAAACTTGGAGATCCAGGAGTACCTACTATACCATGCTCCATTAAAAGAAACTATGTTAAAACTGCTTTATGTGATCTTGGAGCCGGTGTTAGTGTTATGCCTCTCTCTTTATATCGTAGACTTGATTTGAATAAGTTGGCACCTACTAAAATATCTTTGCAAATGGCTGATAAATCAACTGCTATACCTGTCGGTATTTGTGAGGATGTGCCTGTTGTGGTTGCAAACGTTACTATTTTAACGGACTTTGTTATTCTTGATATTCCCGAGGACGATAGTATGTCTATTATTCTTGGAAGACCTTTTTTTGAATACTGTAGGGGCTGTTATTGATTGCAACAAAGGCAATGTCACTTTTCATGTTAATGGTAATGAGCATACGGTACACTTTCCGAGGAAACAACCTCAAGTTCATAGTAACAATTCTATCGGAAAAATTCCATCGATTATATTTGGAGGTTTTGAATTTCCCCTTCCTACTGTCAAGAAGAAATATGATATACTTATTGTGACGCCCCTGATTCAATCGTACACTAATCATGCACGCAAATGTGTACGATCAAGATCAGGGACTCACGGGAAGATATCACAACACAACTCTAAAACTTAAATAAGTCATACAAGCATCTTAATACAAGCCAGGGGCCTCGAGGGCTCGAATACAAGTGCTCGATCATAGACGAGTTAGCGGAAGCAACAATATCTGAGTACAGACATAAGTTAAACAAGTTTGCCTTAAGAAGGCTAGCACAAACTGGGATACAGATCGAAAGAGGCGCAGGCCTCCTGCCTGGGATCCTCCTAACTACTCCTGGACGTCGTCAGCGGGCTGCACGTAGTAGGGGCACCTCCGGTGTAGTAGGGGTCATCACCGACGGTGGCGTCTGGCTCCTGAACTCCAGCATCTGGTTGCGACAACCAGAAAGAAAGGAAAAGGGGAAAAAGGGGGGAGAAAGCAACCGTGAGTACTCATCCAAAGTACTCGCAAGCAAGGAACTACACTACATATGCATGGGTATATGTGTAAGGAGGCCATATCAGTGGACTGAACTGCAGAATGCCAGAATAAGAGGGGGATAGCTAATCCTGTCGAAGACTACGCTTCTGGCAGCCTCCGTCTTGCAGCATGTAGAAGAGAGTAGATTGAAGTCCTCCAAGTAGCATCTCCAAGTAGCAACTCCAAGTAGCATCGCATAGCATAACCCTACCCGGCGATCCTCCTCTCGTCGCCCTGTAGAAAAGCGATCACCGGGTTGTCTGTGGAACTTGGAAGGGTGTGTTTTATTAAGTATCCGGTTCTAGTTGTCATAAGGTCAAGGTACAACTCCAAGTCGTCCTGTTACCGAAGATCACGGCTATTCGAATAGATTAGCTTCCCTGCAGGGGTGCACCAACTTACCCAACACGCTTGATCCCATTTGGCCGGACACACTTTCCTGGGTCATGCCCGGCCGCGGAAGATCAACACGTCGCAGCCCCACCTAGGCACAACAGAGAGGCCAGCACGCCGGTCTAAACCTAAGCGCGCAGGGGTCTGGGCCCATCGCCCTGAGCACACCTGCACGTTGCGTGGGCGGCCGGAAGCAGACCTAGCCTAGCAGGCGTTCCAGTCCAATCCGGCGCGCGCCGCTCCGTCGCTGACGTCTGAAGTGCTTCGGCTGATACCACGACGTCGGGATACCCATAACTACTCCCACGTAGATGGTTAGTGCGTATAAGCTTGTAGCCAACTCAGATCAAATACCAAGATCTCGTTAAGCGTGTTAAGTATCCGCGAACGCCGAACAGGGCCAGGCCCACCTCTCTCCTAGGCGGTCTCAACCTGCCCTGTCGCTCCGCCACAAAGTAACAGTTGGGGGCCGTCGGGAACCCAGGCCCACCTCTACCGGGATGGAGCCACCTGTCCTTTCAGCCCCCATCTCCGAACAGTATCACAGGTAATGTAATAGTGTAAGGTATAATGTATATGCCCGTGATCACCTCCCGAAGTGATCACAGCCCAGTAGTATAGCATGGCAGACGGACAAGAATGTAGGGCCACTGATGGAACACTAGCATCCTATACTAAGCAGTAGGATAGCAGGTAAAGGTAACAACAGTAGTAGCAAGGACAGGCTATGCAGCAGTATAGGATTAACTGAAAGCAGTAACATGCTACACTACTCTAATGCAAGCAGTATAGAGAAGAGTAGGCGATATCTGGTGATCAAAGGGGGGGCTTGCCTGGTTGCTC
>NC_057812.1:58612271-58613338 GCF_018294505.1 Triticum aestivum
TGCTCAGACAAGGAGGGGTCGTCGGTGACGTAGTCGTACGGGGCAGCAGCAGCGGCGTCGGTCTCGTAGTCTACCGAAGAGAAGAGGGGGGGAAGAAACAGTAAATACATAGCAAGCAAGTGCATAACGATGCATGACATGACAAGTATCGATGCTAGGTGTGCCCTAACGTGGTATGAGGTGGTACCGGTTAAGGGGGGAAACATCCGGGAAAATATCCCCGGTGTTTCGTGTTTTCGGGCAGAGGAGCCGGAGGGGGAAAGTTGCGAGTTCGATAGGTTAGGGGTGTGAGGCGGACGAACGGACTGCGTATCCGGATTCGTCTCGTCGTTCTGAGCAACTTTCATGTAGAAAGTTTTTCCATCTGAGCTACGATTTATTTTATATTAATTTTTAAAGTTTTTGAATCATTTTTAGGATTAATTAAATATTTTAATTCAACATTATCCAGAATAGTGCTTGCTGATGTCAGCATGACGTCAGCATGACGTCATCAGTCAACAGAGGTGTTGACTGGGTCAAGCTGACGTGTGGGTCCCGCATGTCATTGACTATTTTAGTTAATTAAGTTAATCAGTTAATTAGGTTAATTAATCTTAATTAGTTACTTTAAAAAGAATTAATTAAGTTAATTATTTAGTTAATTAATTAATTAATATTTAATTTTATCTATCTATTTACTTATTTATTTATTTATTTATTTATTTTTTTTCTTTTTTTTTAGAAACCGTTCTGGGGCGGGGCCCGTTGTCATAGGCCCAGGGGGCCTATCGGGCGCGGTTAACGGGCGTCCGCCCGTGCGAGGGCACGGGGCAACAGGGGCGTCGGCGAGGCCGTAGCCCGGCACGGTGGTGCGAGGCCGTGGCCTCGGAGAGGCCAACAGGGGGCACGGGCGCGGCGCGGCCTATGGCCAGGCGCACGACGGCGGTTGACGGCGGCGACCGGGGCGGCTTGAACGGCGTCGAGGAGGGGTACAGGCGCGGCTGGGGCGTCATGCGCGGGGCTGTCGGGGCTGCAGCGGGCGTGGCGTGGGCGCGAACGGGAGCTGTGGTGGCCTCCGCGGGCAG
>NC_057812.1:58614126-58620315 GCF_018294505.1 Triticum aestivum
TTAACCCATAATAAAATAGTGTTAGCATTTTATAAATTCAATAGGCATTTGTTTAATTGTTTTCACTATTGTTTTAATTGTTTTAGGGCCTTTAAACATTTTATCAAAGTTTGGTTTCTCCACCATAATTACCTAGGTATTATTTGGTTCACTCCGAACATTTAAGTTTAATATTTTGAAAACTTTTATTGTTTGCTCGATTTTGAATTTGAAATTCGAACTAGGTTCCGAACTAACGCGAGTTTATCCACAGTAACCGAGGTGACGTGGCATCATTAGCGGGGATTACTGTAGCTTGATTACCCGGGCGTCACAATTCTCCTCCACTACAAGAAATCTCGTCCCGAGATTTAAGAGGGGGGTAAAGGGGGAAAGTCCTGGTTATTCAATTGGATCTTCTCGAAGAAGTTAATCCCTTTCGTTGATGTCTTCAATTCTTCAATCCAAAGCATCATGATGAAGTTGTCGTCCTTTCTTCGGGGAACTCCATCGTACTTACGAATAGGTAAGGGGCAGCTCTACAATGATAGGATGTTATAAGGGAAATTCATCTGGGGGTATCCCAAGAATGAACATATGAGTATCTCTCGAGTTGAGCAATTGACACACATCGCGAGCAATGTAATACGGTGTAATAGAAGTTTCAAGCGGATAGGCAATCATTCATTGCCTGAAGCAGAGTGCGAAAGCGGTTCAGAGCAATGGGAATAAGTATTGTGTCTGATACCAGAATAGATCAACAGGCAAGTGGCCCGTGAATTACATACAAAGTCAAGCACGAGGAATAACTTTGACATCAGGTTGTACAGGAGAGTCTGGTTTCGATCCTGTGGAACTGTGGGTTATGGGCCCACCATGTGGGTTAAAAGTAGGAAGGCGGTGATGTCTTGCACGATCATGCAAGTGTCAGAGGTTAGCCTGTCAGTTATATGTCAGCAACCACGTCGGTACCAAGGGCGAGGGACGAGGAGAACCATTTTCCTGCTCGTTGAACGAGGCGGACCAATAGGCAAGGTTCTTGTCCATTGGTGGCTACCGGAATGTCATCAACAAAAGTAACAGGGCCTTACTGACAGAATTGCACTCTGAGGTGTTAACATAAGCAGGGGATTAATACTGCTTAGTTCATAATGATCACCAAAAAGTTTAGACAAAACAATGGAAAGGAAAAGGTGTTTATCAGATTAACAACTCAATGGAAAGGGGAATGTGTTTAAACACCTATTTTAGGGTATATCCTTTCCAAGGGCAAGCGGAGCATGATGTACATGACAGGATAGAAAGTAGAAAACCATTAAGGTAAGGGTAAGGGATTTCATGGTATTACCCATACAACGGTGTCTGGATAATTGAGCAAGAAAACATTTAGCATTGGGCTTCAAATGTTCTTGTCGAAAATCGGAGTACCACAGACATGCTTCGAGACAGCATTGCCATGGTCAACAGGAAGATCAAACTTTGAAAACAAAAAGGATCCACAAGGAACAACTTATAAAATAGGTCTTACCATTTCCTCCAGGAAGAAAGGTTGTCCTTGCAAAAGAAATTATAACGATAGGTCCTCTAGCCAGGGGGGGGGGGTGCTAGGCATGACATCCTGTTACCAGGTCATCAAAGGGCCAACAACATAACTCTTGGATAGTTGTCCCAACCATCATATCTGACTGAGATTCAGATACGATTGGTGTAATGATACCTCAGACTCAGGATGTCCGAGAATAAAAGGTGCAACACAAATAGACGAAATGACAATTCAGGATTCTCAGGAAATGGACTATGGGAGTGTGTTCCTGAAACAATAGTTCATCATTAAACCAAGGAGAGGAGGAGGTGGCTGATGGGCTCGGCGATAATCCATCGAGATTTCCAAACGGATGGCTTTCCACAATAAGGTGAACAAGAAGATGACACTTGTCAATTCAAATGATATAATGTTGTATGCCCGAGGAAAGACATACACCATTAAACATTGGTTGAAAGGTGCGCCCGAGATATGGGCCGGGTTTGCACGATCAATGTTAGAATGGTGATTTAACGAACAAAAGAATTGGAATGAAACTCAACCATTCACTCCAAAGCAATAGGGTTGCTAGAAGTTTTGAATTCACACATCATAGTTCAAATGTCGGTATTCTGGTTAGAATCAATACGGGGACCAAGAAAGGATGGTGATGGTGAGAAGTATTTCTATGTCAAGAACTCTCAAGAGGTGGAACAAATCTCAGAATATTCTTGACATAAAGGATGGTAAAACTCCAAGGTAAAGAAGAACAATTGCTGGATAGCAAGGAACTCAAGGTATAACACCAAACATGAACAAGCTTGTGTTGGTGGGAAGGCAATAAAGTGGTCGATGATAATACAATTCCTCAAGGGCAAGGATGGTATTTCTCATCATGAATTCAATTGATATCCTAGATGAGCTCAGAATGTTGATGATCACGACACCTTTGCCGCGAGAGTTCATGAAGATGTAATCGACCGGCGACGTCAACAAGTCAAAGTAATGATGAAGTGAAAGGTTATTGGAACCAAGCGTACGACACAAACTCGAAACCAAGCTTGTTGTTCAAGGCGAAATGATATGACGATGAGGATCGACGTAAGGTTAGTTCATCGTCGAAAATTGTGCTCCGTGAAGAAGGACCGGGTAGCACAGTTAAAATCATCACGACAATGATATAGCCAAATAGGCTAGGAATGACTTGAAGGATTAATAAATTTGTAAGCAGTGATGGGTTCAAATACTTGTTGAATCGCAATGCGAACTCGATTCAGTTATCGGTGTCTTTGAGTGTATAATAACTCAGAGCCCGTGAAAAATTGGAATCAGTGGGAAGGTAGCACTTGATGAAGAACTCATAACAAGTTATGCAGTTCCATGATAATCTTGAGATACCAGGGGGTAATACTCGACACAAGATCAAAGTAAAGATTGGACGGGTGTATTGATCCATAGAAGACAATTGTTTTAACTTGTCCGAGAATGAGATCAAAGGAGAACAATCATGGTCGGAACCACGGTTACAAAAGGCCAGATCCTAGATATAAGATGAACTTATACCAAAGGAATAATTTATTTAAGAGAAGCTTTAATGATAAGATCTACATCATGTCCATGGGCATGAACACAAGTTCAAGGTCGACTCCCACTTCTCCAATGCATAACCTTTCATTCACTTCTCACGTTCGAGGAAGTTGCAGTGTTGAAATTTTATCTGGTGAAGCACCAGAAGAGTATGACTCGTGAAAACTTTCGGGTTCACACGGTTTAGAGAAGGCATATGTTCAACCCATAGGGGCTTCTTAGAAACATATACCACAAGTTTCAAGAGTAATTAACACAAGCCCGAAAGCAGAGCATGGTTGGCCAAGCAGAGGATACAACTTAACAAAGGCATTATGTATCAGGGGAAGAACTCACAAAGTGATCAAATGTGAAGTACACTGTCGGATAACAATCCAACAAAGGACTTGATGGTCCACAAAGGATCTGATACGAGTATCGGTACTCAACTAGAGGAAGAAGAATGCAAGGAGATCAGATTATAGAAACAACTGACTAACTCAATTGTCAAATGCAAAGGAATTATGATTTCCAAATCAAGGGATCAGAAGCAATGCTCTGATTAAGGATGGATAAGTTGAATAGCCTTAGGGTACAATCAACGACAATTGGATTGGTCGAGAACCAATTCCAGTTAAAAGAATGGAAGCTCAGCCGGAAAGGTAATTTATAAGGATCAATGATGATTGCGTGTATTCGCAGAATATTGAGTCAACAGACTCAAAATGATAATGACAAGGAATGTCATTAAGACTACGAGACTTATGGGATTAACCATAATGCAAGCAAGCAAGAATTTCAAGAGCCAAAGGCTCCAGAGGATTTTCGGAAGATCGAATAGTATTTTGAAGACTTTTGTGAAACACATGAACAACTGGGGATGAGCGGATACTCGATAAGTGCGAGAATTATCCGTAGGGGTATTCATGCAGCAAGGAACTGCAGGGCAGTAAGCGTAAAGAATTCTCAGAATATCGAAGAGTATTTCAGGACATCTTGTAATAACAAGAGCAACTGGGGATGACAATATGAACGATAGGTGTAAGTAGTTATCCAGAGGGATTTATCGATGGAAGTGAATTGCAAAAGCGATGGCACATAGTCTCGAGAGCACATCGTAGAGTATCTTCGGAATCTTCTGGTGCAGCAGGCGGTCATCGGTAACAAGTGGCTCTCCGGGAGAAAGTACTTGCGAGAACCTAAAGTTAGTTTTGTTTTTAGCGAAATCATTTAACCCGAATAGAAGAGAGCTCAGAGTCCCAGAGTAAAGGTCAGGAGTAAAAGATCCTAGTACCACCCAATGGCGACGTGGGCCCGTAAGGCACACAGCCAAGTTAGTAAAAGTTTTGTAAAGTCTAGACTCGACTTCGGCCAAGGAGTTGGAAGGGGGATTCCTACAGGCAGTCGGCTCTGATACCAACTTGTGACGCCCCCAATTCAATCATACACTAATCATGCACGCAAATGTGTACGATCAAGATCAGGGACTCACGGGAAGATATCACAACACAACTCTAAAACTTAAATAAGTCATACAAGCATCTTAATACAAGCCAGGGGCCTCGAGGGCTCGAATACAAGTGCTCGATCATAGACGAGTCAGCGGAAGCAACAATATCTGAGTACAGACATAAGTTAAACAAGTTTGCCTTAAGAAGGCTAGCACAAACTGGGATACAGATCGAAAGAGGCGCAGGCCTCCTGCCTGGGATCCTCCTAACTACTCCTGGACGTCGTCAGCGGGCTGCACGTAGTAGGGGCACCTCCGGTGTAGTAGGGGTCGTCGCCGACGGTGGCGTCTGGCTCCTGAACTCCAGCATCTGGTTGCGACAACCAGAAAGAAAGGAAAAGGGGAAAAAGGGGGGAGAAAGGAACCGTGAGTACTCATCCAAAGTACTCGCAAGCAAGGAACTACACTACATATGCATGGGTATATGTGTAAGGAGGCCATATCAGTGGACTGAACTGCAGAATGCCAGAATAAGAGGGGATAGCTAATCCTGTCGAAGACTACGCTTCTGGCAGCCTCCGTCTTGCAGCATGTAGAAGAGAGTAGATTGAAGTCCTCCAAGTAGCATCTCCAAGTAGCAACTCCAAGTAGCATCGCATAGCATAATCCTACCCGGCGATCCTCCTCTCGTCGCCCTGTAGAAAAGCGATCACCGGGTTGTCTGTGGAACTTGGAAGGGTGTGTTTTATTAAGTATCCGGTTCTAGTTGTCATAAGGTCAAGGTACAACTCCAAGTCGTCCTGTTACCGAAGATCACGGCTATTCGAATAGATTAACTTCCCTGCAGGGGTGCACCAACTTACCCAACACGCTTGATCCCATTTGGCCGGACACACTTTCCTGGGTCATGCCCGGCCGCGGAAGATCAACACGTCGCAGCCCCACCTAGGCACAACAAAGAGGCCAGCACGCCGGTCTAAACCTAAGCGCGCAGGGGTCTGGGCCCATCGCCCTGAGCACACCTGCACGTTGCGTGGGCGGCCGGAAGCAGACCTAGCCTAGCAGGCGTTCCAGTCCAATCCGGCGCGCGCCGCTCCGTCACTGACGTCTGAAGTGCTTCGGCTGATACCACGACGTCGGGATACCCATAACTACTCCCACATAGATGGTTAGTGCGTATAAGCTCGTAGCCAACTCAGATCAAATACCAAGATCTCGTTAAGCGTGTTAAGTATCCGCGAACGCCGAACAAGGCCAGGCCCACCTCTCTCCTAGGCGGTCTCAACCTGCCCTGTCACTCTGCCACAAAGTAACAGTTGGGGGCCGTCGGGAACCCAGGCCCACCTCTACCGGGATGGAGCCACCTGTCCTTTCAGCCCCCATCTCCGAACAGTATCACAGGTAATGTAATAGTGTAAGGTATAATGTATATGCCCGTGATCACCTCCCGAAGTGATCACAGCCCAGTAGTATAGCATGGCAGACGGACAAGAATGTAGGGCCACTGATGGAACACTAGCATCCTATACTAAGCAGTAGGATAGTAGGTAAAGGTAACAACAGTAGTAGCAAGGACAGGCTATGCAGCAGTATAGGATTAACTGAAAGCAGTAACATGCTACACTACTCTAATGCAAGAAGTATAGAGAAGAGTAGGCGATATCTGGTGATC
>NC_057812.1:58620363-58621559 GCF_018294505.1 Triticum aestivum
TGCTCAGACAAGGAGGGGTCGTCGGTGACGTAGTCGTACGGGGCAGCAGCAGCGGCGTCGGTCTCGTAGTCTACCGAAGAGAAGAGGGGGGGAAGAAACAGTAAATACATAGCAAGCAAGTGCATAACGATGCATGACATGACAAGTATCGATGCTAGGTGTGCCCTAACGTGGTATGAGGTGGTACCGGTTAAGGGGGGAAACATCCGGGAAAATATCCCCGGTGTTTCGTGTTTTCGGGCAGAGGAGCCGGAGGGGGAAAGTTGCGAGTTCGATAGGTTAGGGGTGTGAGGCGGACGAACGGACTGCGTATCCGGATTCGTCTCGTCGTTCTGAGCAACTTTCATGTAGAAAGTTTTTCCATCTGAGCTACGATTTATTTTATATTAATTTTTAAAGTTTTTGAATCATTTTTAGGATTAATTAAATATTTTAATTCAACATTATCCAGAATAGTGCTTGCTGATGTCAGCATGACGTCAGCATGACGTCATCAGTCAACAGAGGTGTTGACTGGGTCAAGCTGACGTGTGGGTCCCGCATGTCATTGACTATTTTAGTTAATTAAGTTAATCAGTTAATTAGGTTAATTAATCTTAATTAGTTACTTTAAAAAGAATTAATTAAGTTAATTATTTAGTTAATTAATTAATTAATATTTAATTTTATCTATCTATTTACTTATTTATTTATTTATTTAATTTTTTTTCTTTCTTTCTTTTTTTAGAAACCGTTCTGGGGTGGGGCCCGTTGTCATAGGCCCAGGGGGCCTATCGGGCGCGGTTAACGGGCGTCCGCCCGTGCGAGGGCACGGGGCAACAGGGGCGTCGGCGAGGCCGTAGCCCGGCACGGTGGTGCGAGGCCGTGGCCTCGGAGAGGCCAACAGGGGGCACGGGCGCAGCGCGGCCTATGGCCAGGCGCACGACGGCGGTTGACGGCGGTGACCGGGGCGGCTTGAACGGCGTCGAGGAGGGGTACAGGCGCGGCTGGGGCGTCATGCGCGGGGCTGTCGGGGCTGCAGCGGGCGTGGCGTGGGCGCGAACGGGAGCTGTGGTGGCCTCCGCGGGCAGCGGCGAGGGAGGAGAAGTAGGGGGCGCGAGAGGGGGTGCGAGGGAGGCCAGGACGGGGCAGGCCTTGTGGCCAGGGCGCAACAGGCGGCCGGCCACGGCGCGGGCGCGTGCGGGAGTAGAGCTCCA
>NC_057812.1:58621737-58638017 GCF_018294505.1 Triticum aestivum
CGATCCGGATCCAAACGAGGGGAGTGGGGGAGCGAGTGGGGCGACGGGGTGGTTAGGGTTTCGGGGTGGGGGGATATGGAGGGGGAGTGGCCGGCTGGGCCTTTGCCCAGTTGGGCCGGCCTGGCAGGCCACTGGCTGGGCCGAGGCCCAGTTGGCCTGGGGGTTTTCTTCCTTTTTCTTTTTATATATATATTTTCTTGTCTCTTTTTATTTGCAGTTTCTTTTATTTCCAGTTTTATAAAATTACCACTAGTGCCTAATTTGTACTTACCAATAAACTACTACGAGATTAATTTTTAACCCATAATAAAATAGTGTTAGCATTTTATAAATTCAATAGGCATTTGTTTAATTGTTTTCACTATTGTTTTAATTGTTTTAGGGCCTTTAAACATTTTATCAAAGTTTGGTTTCTCCACCATAATTACCTAGGTATTATTTGGTTCACTCCGAACATTTAAGTTTAATATTTTGAAAACTTTTATTGTTTGCTCGATTTTGAATTTGAAATTCGAACTAGGTTCCGAACTAACGCGAGTTTATCCACAGTAACCGAGGTGACGTGGCATCATTAGCGGGGATTACTGTAGCTTGATTACCCGGGCGTCACACTTATTATTGGGGATGTGCATATACCCGTTGAGGTAACCTAGTGTTATTCGAAATTTCTCCGGTTTCATGCTAATCGGAATGAGTTTGTTAACAAGACTTGATCAACCTTGTTAGTGGATTCCTTTTGATGAGCATGAGATGGATGAAACTAGAAGCACAACCTTCTGTACCCTCTTTATACTTTCTGTTATTTAGTTGAAATAAAGTAAAAATAGTATTTTTTGTCTGTTATCTGATTATCCACGCAATATAAAAATACCTCGAAAAAAAGTTCTCCAAATGCCCTGAAAATTAAATATGATTTTTTCTAGAATATTTGAGGATTTATGGAACAAAGAACATACCAGGGGGGCCAACCACCTAGCCACGAGGGCCGAGGGCGCGCCCCCCTGCCTCGTGGGCCCACGGTGGCCCTCCTCCACTTATTCCTGCACCCATCCTATTCTTCTTCCTCCCACAAACACGAAAAACCAACTCAAGCATGAGTTCCATCCCTCTTTGCTGCCATTTTCGATCTCCTTGCTCAAAGCACCTCTCACAAAAATGCTTGGGGAGATTGTTCCTTGGTATGTGACTCCTCCATTGGTCCCATTAGTTTTTGTTCTAGTGCTTTATTCATTGCAAATTTTTGCTGCTTAGGTGACCCTGTTATTGAGCTTGCATGTCAAATTTATATGGTCAAAAGTAGTTTTGATGCATGATATAGGCCCTAGGCACTTGTAGGAGTAGTTGCTATCAATATTATTGAGTTTGGTTTACTTTTATTTTGAAGTTACTAAAAAATTTCAGAATTTTTCAGAGGAAGAAATATGCTTAGGAAAATGTTTCAAGGTGGTTCTTCAAAGAAGCAAGGACCCAGGCTTGCAATGCGTGATGCTGACGAAGAGCCACCAAGAGACGCTCCAGTGTGTCCTTGTGAGTGGCCTTCTGAAAATTTTATGAATCGAGCGGGAATAAAAGAAGAATTCAACGCATATTTGCGTAATGCTGATCTCGTGAGCTTCGAGGAAGAGAAGTGCAGTTAGTATCATAACCTCACTAGTTCCTTCTGTCACATCCCTGCTTTTAGTCATGCATTAGGGTTGGATGAACTTGTGCATCATGTTTAAATTTCTCTTAAACTTGAAATGGGGCCTAATCAAGCCCAACACCCCCCTGAAAATGCTAGTTTCCAACAATTGGAATTTCAATGAACCCAAAATGCCCTTCATAAAAGCCCACCATTTTTGGTCTTGACTAAAACCTCTGCCAAAAATGGTCTTGCAATTTATGGAGCCATTCTGGATTTTTGAACAAGCCATAAGTATTTGAATTTGGGCATTTTAAATGCTATAAATATTTTAAAGTGCTCAAATAATCTTGGAAGCATTTTTAGGCAGCCGAGAATATTCCCAAATGTGCCTTTGAATATTTCCAGAGTTTTTGGAAATGAAATAGTATTTATTCTATTTCAATACACATGGCAGGAAATAAATAAAAGCAAACAGAAAGAGAGAGAGAGAGAGAGAGAGATTTAGAGGACTTACCTGCCGCCTGGCCTGGCCCAGCTCGGCCCAGCCCACTAGCTCCTGCCAGTCGTCCTCCTCCTCTCGCCAGGAGGATGAGAGGCGCGTGGCCGGCGCCCGCGGCCACACGCCGGCCACCTCCTGCTTCCGCCGACACCCCGGGCGCGCCTACGAGAGCCACACACTCCCCCTCGTTCCCCTCTCATTCTCCCCACTCTCCCCGTGCCCTCTCCCTCCTCTGGTTCTCTCCCCATCCCCTGCCGAGCGCAGCCGTTGCCGCCGACAAGCACCACCGCGGCCACCGCCTCTCCCTCGCCTCTCTGACCGGCCCAGAAGCCCCGCCTCGTCGCACTCGTCCTCTCCGCCGTGCCACGCCACCCCGGACGCCCCCAAATGTCGTCACCACGGTCGTCTTCTACCTCGAGCAACCGAGATCGCCAGGAACGCCCCGACGTTGTCCGACCTCCCTCGAGCCTGCTGAGACGCGTCCTGCAACCGCTGTGAGCTCCTCTACCGAACCCCTCGCTCCCCGCCGTCTATTTCCTCCTCTAGCCTTACTAACCACCGCGGCTGAAGCTCGCCGCTGCCACCGCACGTCGCCGTCGTGGCCACAGCCACGTTGGGTCGTAACCGAGCATGCCATCGTCTTCAACGCACTCGCAGGAGCCCGTAGCACCCCCGCACGCCCCTCGCCGTGCCTACTAGCGACTAGTTCGACCTCGCCCGAACTCCGGCCGCCGCGGACGTGCTCGCCGCCGTCATTTCCGGCCACCCCAGCTCCACCCACGGCCACCACGGCTCACTCCCGGCATCACGTAGATGGTCTCCGCCGTCCGTTTGGTCGCCGGAGTGCAAAACCCGCGCTGCTCCACCGCGCCTGGCCTCGCCGGCGGCTAAACGCTGGCGAGTTTGACCACTTTTTGACCGTGGACTGACGCGTGGGCCCAGGTTGACTTTCCCCCCTGAGCCTATGATAGGTCGGGCCGGCCTGCTAATTAGTTTAGGATTAGTGTTAACTAATTTTAATTAGTTTAGTCACTGACATGTGGGCCCAGGCCCCACTGATAGTTAATTAGTACTAACTTAATCCTATTAATTAGCTGAGACACTGACAGATAGGGCCCACCAGTCAGGTTTGACTGGCCCTGGCGCCTTTGACTCGCTGACATCATAGTGACGTAGTGCTGACGCATTTATTCTTTTTCTGGATTTATTTTTATATAGGAAATTCCAGAAAATAGCCAAAACTTCTAAAAATCATAGAAAATCAACCATAGCTCCAAATCAAACAAATTATATATGAAAAATGATCAGAAAAATTCAATATATCCATCTGTAATGGTTTCATGCATGACAAAAGAAGTTAACCTTGCTATTTAAGAAAAATAAGATAATGCACTAATAAGGCTATGTTAAATGAACTAACATTTGAATCTTTGATTCAAATGAGTTCATTCCTTTCTGTTTTAGCTTGCATTAGGCCAAGACACATTCATTTTGCCATGTCATAGCATGCATCATATTGTTGCATACTGTCATGTGTTGATTATGTTCGATGTGTCTTTCGTGGCAGGTTCTGCCTACGAGGATAACCCCGAGTATCCGTCTGAAGGGCAGTACCCTACTACCACTACATCAGGCAAGCAACCCATTGATCATTCCGATACAAACCCATGTTCTCGCTTCTGCTCTTGTTTCCTGCATTAAGACAACGCGATTCAAACTGCTGTGTGCTACGGTAGTTGAACCCTTATCCTGTGCATGACCTGTCATTTCCACAGTAATTAGATGAAACCCACTAGCATATGTAGGAATTGATTGAGCCATGTATGTGATTCCTACCTTGCTATGCCTGCTATGCATAGAGTTGTGTCAGGTCTGGTTCATCTGGATGATGGGCTAGAGTGAAATGATTATATCGGTAATGTGAGGGATGTGTTGAACATGTTTTGGTAAAGGTATCGATGAGAGGCCATGTAGGAGTACATGGTGGGTTGTTTCATTGAGGCCGTCCATAAGAACTGAGATCTGTATGCATGATTTAAGATTCAGCTACTACCACATATTGGACCCTGAAATATGACCCTGCTCGACTTACTGACCCCTCTCGTCCTCTGTCCAGGAGTTGCAACTAGTTTCTGGTGTTTGTAGGTTATGTATTGGCGGCCGTGCGTAGCGCTGACCCTAGGGGTGGGCTATGATGCGGTAGATACACCGTGGCACGGTGTACCGAGTCGCCCGTTTGGTGTCTCGGGAACCCTGCACACATCGTTTGGGGCCATTGAGGACACCCTGGCCGGATCTCCTTGCGGATGGAACCTGAGTAGGCAATAAACCTAGGCTAGAGACTTGTGCGGTTAGTCAGGTCGTGGTCTACACCCACGTCGGTTTTCGCTTGAAGTCTGCCGAGCACATGTCGTGTGCAGACGCTAAGTGGTGGAAACATGTGTGATGAAGTACACCCCTGCAGGGTATAAATCTATTCGAATAGCCGCGTCCGCGGTAAAGGAAAACTTGGTTGCCTATACAGTTCATAGACAAGTTAATGGATACTACTAAAAGACTCAAGATAAGTGTGAGTACCGAGGATGGCCCTCTCGTAGGATGACGAGGGAGGATCCCCGGTGGAGTATTGTGTTGGTGAGTAGTGGACTCATGTGCGAAAACTATTTTACTAGTGGAGTCTCGTAGGATAGCTTAGCCAAGAGTCAAAGCTGGCTTGCTGCAATAACTCCACCACCTTCTTAAGAATGAGCATGTATAGTAGGTTCTGATGTAAGACTTGCTGAGTACCTTTGTACTCATGTTTGCTTAATTACCGTTTTCAGACGACAACACCGTCCCCTCTGACGGGTTTTATGTAGATCTCGACGTTGATGAGTGACTTGCCACCCAGGTGGTGATCATGGCCATGGAGGCCCCTATGTAGATAGATAGGCTTCGAGAAGCCTTCTTTCTTTCTAGTGTCTGTACTCAGACTATTTGCTTCCGCATGTGCTTGTATGCTTGTGTGACTTGAGTGTCGGGTCATGTGACCCCTACCTGTATGAACATGTTATGTATGTCTCTCTGGAGCTTTTAAATAAAGTACTTGAGTTGTATAGTTTTGTTGTGATGCCATGTTGTATTTGCACATATCGAGCATATTGTGTGTATGATTGAAATGCTTGGTATGTGTGGGATCCGACAATCTAGTTGTTTATCCTTGACAACCTTTCTTATGGGGAAATGTAGTCTAGTGTTCCTCGAGCCATAGTAGTCCGCTACAGCCCGGTTCACCGGAGTCCTGCTAGCCCAGCACTACTGCTTGGGACACTTGACTGGCCGGCATGTGTTTCACTTCGTTCCTATGTCTGTCCCTTCGGGGAAATGTCACGCGGTGACATCCCGAGTCCTGCCTAGCCTGCTATAGCCTGGGTTCCCCGGAGTCCTGTTAGCCTAGTGCTACAGCCCGGATTCACACGCTGATGACCGACATGCTCGATGTGATTCATGTATGCCTGTCTCCATAGGTTTGTGCCGCTTTGGGTTCAGGACTAGCCATGTCGGCCCAGGTTCTCTGTCATATGGATGCTAGCGACACTATCATATACGTGAGCCAAAAGGCGCAAACGGTCCCGGGCCATGGTAAGGCGACACCCATGGGGATACCGTGCGTGAGGCCGCAATGTGATACGAGGTGTTACCGGCTAGATCGATGTGACTTGGAATCGGGGTCCTAACAGCGTTGGTATTAGAGCCGGACTACCTGTAGGTTCGTTGAGCCAAACTGGTCGATGTCGAGTCTAGAAATGCTTTAGTTATATGTAGGGGAATTGATTGTGGGAGGGAACGTAAGGCTTTTTTACTCCTTTACCTTATGCCCTCTGATCTGAGTCATTCTGTCACGACCGGTTTTTCCGGACATTGATTTCCAGAAAATGGCCGTCGTGCTCACCAGCCCCAGGATTACTGTTAGCTGATGAGGCACCAACTTGATACAGAAATTCCAAGCAAAAATACAAAATATGTAGTACAAGACCATTGTGGCCTATGAGTACATCAAATGGTTTCTGGTGGTTGATGGCGGAAGCAGTTTGTGGGTCATCAATGTCTATGGGACTCCATTTCCCACAGGAACAGCTGACCAGGTTAACTCCTATCTTCGCGAGGCTGCTATCACCGTTGCTTAGGTCCCGAGGCTGTCATCGCCACGCTCCTCTCCAAGCAAGCAATCTGGCCAAGACAATAGCCAGGGACAAGCCAGTGAGTACTTTGAATGTACTCGCAAACATTAAGAACACAGGTATAATATAATTGATAATCATGGACTGAAAAATTCCATGATCACATCGTCAGTCATAAATAAAACATCTTTTATGCATGCAAGCAGGTTATTTTCATGCAACATGAATAAGCAGTAAAAGAGTGGGAATAAAATGCCGCAGTCGGGCGTCTGAGCGACACCACATAAAGGGATTTAAAAGAAATGCCACAGTCGGGCGTCTGAGCGACACCACATAAAGGGCTTTAAAAGAAATGCCACAGTCGGGCGTTTGAGAGACACCACATAAAGGGCTTATAAGAGAAATGCCACAGTCGGGCATCTGAGCGACACCACATAAAGGGCTTTAAAAGAAATGCCACAGTCGGGCGTCTCAGCGACACCGCATAAAGGGCTTATAAAATAAATAATCACAATGAATATCAAGGAGGTAGAATCGTCCCAGGGATACTCGATAATACAGATAATGCAACGGGTTAGTCCATCACAAAATAATAATCATGGTCCTCACAAGTAACTAGTCGGTATACAAGTTTCGTTTAACAATATCTCCTCCGAAGACCGACACTAAGACCGACATTTGACCCATCCCAGACTGTAATCCTTAACCATGGACACGGCTATTCGAATAGGTTTAATCTCTGCAGAGGGTGTACTCTTTACCCACGAGTAACGGATTCCTTTAGTACATCGGGACTAATTCCGTCTACGGCCTTTTAGTTGAAAACACGCCTAACTTGCACACACCAGCTTAACTCATCGGTGTCTGGAATCACCCACGACACTTGTTAAGCAAAACTCTAAGTGGGGAGGCTACATCCTCGCGTAGCATGGGATCAAAATTATATCGCGCGCTCTAAGGGGTGGCCTCCCCTCTCGGTCCCAACCGGAAACACCCATGCCCCCGGACCAGGTGGCCTGCCTACCGGCTACAACCGATATCTTCCACCATGGCCTCTCTGTACGGTGTGTGCTTGAAAGGGGTTGACGACTTACTGAACCGTACCCTACCTGCGGCAGGGACAAGTGGTAGTACAAAACAAGTATGGGGGTTACTGGAACAAGACTCGATCTACGGTCGACTCAGGAGGTTTATAAATTCCCTGCATGATATGTATAACAAATATATTTCAACCAACAAAATCACCACTCAATATACCTTACCATGCCATACCGGACATAACCGTCCCGACGAAGACCGGTGATAACCTCACGCCTACCCAAGGCAGAGGCTTTCCCGAATTTCTTTCCGGCATGCATGCAAGGCACATGAGGATGATTACCATCACAAGTATATTCATTTCCAACAGCAAGGAAATCACTAATATGCCTTCATGCAAATGATCACATCGCCACATAAAATAACGAGTTCTCCGAAATGAGATGGTGTTATAAACGAGTCAACTAACACACCAAAAATATTATGCCGGGTTTCAGAATGCTTGCCTTCAATGGTGTGGAAAGGCAGGGTGCACTCCAAAACTTTTGAAAGCTTTCTTCTCTTCCAAAATCCTATTTTCAAAAATACGCAAATAACACATATTTCAAAAACAGTACAAAAAAAAGTTGTTTGGAAAATTTCCAAATAAATCTTAAAATAAACTAGACAAAATTTGAGAGATGTAGGAAAAAGAATCAACTCATTTGGAGTCATAATTAAAAAGTTATAGCCAGTCAAAGATGTGGTCAAAATCTGTTATTTAAAAATAAAACAGAAAGGAAAATGCTTCGAACGGGATTTCGCTTTCGCACAGAGAAGACGTACTTGAGCCTTTACGCCTCCACTTATCCAGCATGGGCGGCGCGTGAGTCACTGACAGTGGGCCCGCCTGGCCCACTGGTCAGGTTTGACTAGTCTATCCCTCCCTCCTCTTCCTCTGCCCGAACGGAGGCGAGGCAATGGCGATCGTCGCCGGCGATCGACGGTTCCCCGCGGGTTCCAGAGGGTCTGGATGGATCCGCGAGACCGAGGCGGTCCTTCCGGTGGTCGCTGGGTAGACGGGGGTGGAAAGAGTCGTCGGCGGTGAGCTTCGCAGCGGAGGGGGCTTCGGGAGCAGAGTGAGTTTGGGGCTGCGGTGGTTCCCGATCAAAATTGAGTAGGGGGATGGGTTCACGGGAGGATGAGGGGGTTCCTGGTGAAGAGAACGGAGAGGGGGAGGCCCTGGTGGTGCCGGAATGGCCGGGGCAGTGGCGGTGGCTGCGGTTGCCAGAGATGGGTAAGGAGACCTCCCCGGGTCGATTGGCTGCCAATGGGGGTCCTAGGGAGATGGCTTGGGACTGCCTGCATGCGGAGACGAGCTCGGGGCTCCTTTATATAGCGTCTCCAAGTCGGTTTGCGGCTGCCGTGGATGAGCTCGTCGGCGGACCGCCTTACTGTGTTGCAGGGCGACGTGGAGGCGACGAGAGCTAGCCGACAAGCGAGGGGATAAGCTTGCGCTGTTCCCAGGGGCAGGTGGCGAGCCGGGGTGGCTTTGGCGGCGCCGACCGTGGCAGAGGCGCGCTGCGGACGCCGGTGTGCCTCCAAAAGCTCTGTCGGCGTCGTTGTACGCTGCCAGGGCGGCTTGGCACGTTGCTGTGAGGGGGGGGGGGAGTGTGTGGCGTGGTGCTGCAGAGCAGGCCAAAACCAGGGGGGCCAGCGTGTCGGGTCGGGCGCGGTTCGTGCAATACGCGCGCTCTGGGCGCGTCCAGTGCACGCACGGAAGGTGTTCGATACAATGCCGTGGCATGCTACAGGTCACCGGTGAGGTTGGCAAGCAACAGGACTAGGCTAGGTTTAGTAAGAGTAACAAGGGACAAGGTGGTTTGGTCAGGTGGTCAAGTTCATAACACAAACTTACAATCGTGCCAAATCTGTTCATGCCCACAGGGTGTTTGACAAAATGCCAGAGGCATCTAGGCAGTACTTGGAGTGGCCAAAACTTCCAGAGTGGGGTCTCTTTGGATGCACAAGAGGGTGGTGAGGTTAGTTGGTGGAAAGCACAAACTTGATAGTGCAAGTTTTGCAGAACTTCAAATCTGGACAGGATGTGAATGGTATTATTTCATGAACCAAAAATATGCCAATGGGTGCATGCTCCTGGACTTAGGGGTTTGGTAGGGCTGTCTACAAGTAGGAGAAGGCACAAGGTTACTGGAGCAAAAATAAATAGGGTTGTAGTAGAAATCACAAGGCTGGACCAGAATGAAAATGAGGTTGATTCACTCAAATTTTTCAAATAACATCACTGGATTTTTGCATAAAGTTGAATCATATGCTACTACCAACATCCCATAATTTTGGTGGAGGCCAGAAAGAAGTATTTAAATGGGCTGTAGTGCAAAATTGCACTCTGGACCAGAGAAGAAAAATTGATGCAGAGCTCAAAATATTACATGAATAAAAGATGTTTTTGTATAAAAGTGATTTAAAAATATCACATGACAACTCCAAATTTTGGTTGGAATTTTAGGTGAATTTATCAAATGGTTGTAGTTCAAATATGGCCATATAACCTTGAAAAACCATTTTTCAAGAAAATAAAGATCAAGCAAATTAATTATGTAATTAGTTATACTGATAAAAGAAAAGTTTTTCTTGAGAGGTTAAACAAGTCCAATAACATATTCGAAATGTTTTCATTTTAGGGAACAACTCAATGATAATAAGAACGGAAATGTTTAAAAAAATCAAAAGGGAGTCCAAAAATCAAAGTTTTAATTCCTGGCAAAAAATTTAATTTTATAAAACAAGGCCAAAAATTTGGGGTGTCACAACACTACCCCCCTTAAAAAAATCTCGTCCTCGAGATTTGTTAAAAGCTGTTTTAAGAAAAACTATAAGCAGTAAAAATGTGGCTACAGTGAGAGGGCAATAAGTGGTGAAAAACCACAGTGTGAATACTGGTGCTGCGTGGAAAAATCTACGGTTCGGGACAAAAGGTGAGATTTCTACGCTGGATATAATTTTAGAATAACTTCTAAATTTAAATATACACTGGTCGTATCCGAGAGCACAGTGCTCTCTCTGGCCGACAGGTGGACCCGGGGCCCACTGTCTGCCTCTTCTTCTCCCTTTGGTTCTCTCTTCTTCCTCTCTCCCGCGCGCTTTCTCCACCGGCGACGCCTAGCGCGTAGGGCATCTAGGCCATACCGCGGTAGTGCGCGGCGTGCTAGCTGCCGGTGCAGCGTGCACTCACCTCGCGGGCCAGCGTGCTGTCGGCACTGCTCGCGGATTCGTCTCCAAACACCGGCGATCGGCGACGAGCGGCGTTGGTGGACTTCGCCCATCGTACACCGGGCTCGAGCTATAAAACGGCCGGGGTGCCCCTCTCTTCTTCCTCGCACCTGGCCTCACTTCTCCTCCTCCTTCTTCCTCCATTACTGCTTACAAAAGCTTGGGTTAGGCCCTAATGGCGGAGGCGATGCCGGACTGGTTTGCGATCCTGATATGCGGAGGGCTGGCGACACTGCTGGGGCTCTCCGTGCTCCTGTGCGCGATGATCCTCGACGATCGTCGCGACGCTGCTGCTCGGGTGTTGGCTCTCCGCGGTGGTGGTGATCACGAGGAGTAGATGGGGTGTGCCGGGTGCTAACTGTTGTTAGGGGGTGATTAGCTGGATGTAACACCGTTGCAAAGTTTTGCAAACAGTGTATGTGTTCGCATGATTATGGTTGTGAGTCTGCTGCCATGGTGTTGCGAGAAATTAATTAATCCACGCCGTGAGAAGGTGCAGAAGTAGCAACTCAGGGAAAAGAAATCTCACTCCAGGATTTTACGAGGGAAAAACAGTTAATTTAAAGGGGCACAAACCACAACAAAAACTACACACATTAGTAGAAGCCAAATAATTGACTCGTCGTACAAACTCAGGGTATCACGCATAAGTCACACACATAAATAAATGTTGCAATAATGAACACCGCAGCGACGTCTAAAATGGGAATGGTAACTGGACGGGGTCCCTAGAAAACGTCTCCGGTACTGGGATACACTCCTCTTCTATCGGGGGAAGTGGATTGACCAGTCGATGCACGTGTCTCTCCTGGTCGGGCCTTAGTGCTCTGCCGATGGCGATCTGAGGATTTAAATCTGCGAGGCTCTGGAGATAACCCATCACACATTGGGTTAAACGCTCTTGAGCAATGACATACTGGACAAGGTTGGCCAGGACTGGGTTTCTCTCAATTCGTCCACCGGGAAAAGATGTCACTCCTCCGGGTGCTGCATGGCTCGGGAAGTAATAATACCCTCGTTCGCTGGCATAGGGTACCGCGAATCAAAGGCGAGCAAGCGCTTCGTATGCAACAGCTTCTATGGCCATATGTGGGGTTGGCATAGATTTCCCCATGAAGGAGACCTCCGTTGGATCTTGGTTTGAGTTTACGGGAGGGATGTGTACTGCTGCCCAATATCTCGAGGTGGAAGGGGTGATTCTCGATTTGAACAACTCATACTGGGGTGGCTGGGTAGCGCCCATGGTACTGCAGGTAAAATCCCACAATATCTTGACAAAACTACCCGGGGGTGCATCTGGGGTTCTCAGATAAATGCTAGGGCTCGGCATGGCTAGGAAATGGTTGTGAGGGTGGTGCACAAGGTGAGAGGTGCTTGGCAAGGTCACGCGGTGGCCTTTTTATAGCACCGGAGCTGGGTCATTTTTACCGAGGTGAATGGTAAAGAAAATTTTCAGCTCTGTTCCAAGGGTCGGGGTCAAGCCACAGATTCACACATTTCACTATAGTGATGTGTTACTGTGGGGTTGACGGGGTGATTTTTGGTAACTGTGTCTAGGATAGAAATCTTATACTACATACTGGCGTATCCAGGCAAGGCTACTATTAAAACAGAGGCACGACAACAGGCGGCATTTAATTACAAGGTCACATGATTACAAAGCGAGGGTACACTGGGACTCGATACGACTCGGGTGACTTAGTCTACCTCGTTTACATCCAAGCGGGCGTGCCTTGAGGCTCCTCCACGGGTCTCGTCGTCGGAATTAGCTGGAGTGGGTTGAGGGGCTGCAGGCTCGGGATAGTGATGAGGACCATCTTAGGGATTGTTGGCCACAATCCTGTTGGAGTGTGCTCCCAATATGCGATGAAGCACCTCTGGGGTTATCGCAGCACCTTGGCCGATGGCTGGGGCAGGCCTCAGGGACTCGATCGGGTGTCCAAACAACACGACTGGGTTGTCGGCGTTGGGCTCGTTCTCTTCTCTCGCCGGGGCTCGACGAACCAGCTCTCCTCGAGCTGCGATCAGATCAATGGTGATCTGGTCGAACAATACCTCTAGTGCACTTACATAGCGCACTAGGTGCAATAATGCGGGATCTGTCTCGTGATCTCCGTTGGCAACTTGGGGTGGTCTACCATACCCTTCACGTCTGGGGTAGTAGTGGAACGAGCGACAGTTAACTCTGGGCGACAAGTGCCGGAGATGAACTATAGCCTCTCGAGCAGCTAGTTGGATGTCTTGAGGTTCAAAGGAAGTTGTCCTTCCGGTGAACCTGTAGGGGCGCTCGGGCTCTAGACCCCTACCGTAGATGTGTACAGTGGCCCAGAATTGACGGTTCTCACCGCTCATGGGTCCTTGGTACACAACATATTCTGGGGGCTCTTCTAACGCATAGGCACGACGGGTGAGGTTTGCGAGTATGGTCACAAAGCCTCCAAGGTTGGTTGCCGTGGTCTCATTGTGCACGACAGGGCCAGGCATTGTAGCTTGGTTTGGGGTAGAGGCTATGCTGTGCTGTGTTGGGGCTAGCGTGCCCCTTTTTATAGGAAAAGGGGATGGAGTCTTCCTTCGCACGTTTGCGAGAAAGGACTATTTAGGATTCGATCACTGGCGCATGAGCGACAGGTTAGGTTGATAGGTTGGGCACCGACTGCCAAAAGGTGTTGGGTTACTGTGTGGCTATCTTGCACGAGAAGCTTGGCTGGGGTTTGGGTATGGTTTGGTGGGTTGGTTTGCCTAAGTTTATAGACCCGACTAAGATAGGATTAGCCAATGGTCAGCCTGGCTCTGATACCAAGTCTGTCACGACCGGTTTTTCCGAACATTGATTTCCAGAAAATGGCCGTCGTGCTCACCAGCCCCAGGATTACTGTTAGCTGATGAGGCACCAACTTGATACAGAAATTCCAAGCAAAAATACAAAATATGTAGTACAAGACCATTGTGGCCTATGAGTACGTCAAATGGTTTCTGGTGGTTGATGGCGGAAGCGGTTTGTGGGTCATCAGTGTCTATGGGACTCCATTTCCCACAGGAACAGCTGACCAGGTTAACTCCTATCTTCGCGAGGCTGCTATCACCGTTGCTTAGGTCCCGAGGCTGTCATCGCCACGCTCCTCTCCAAGCAAGCAATCTGGCCAAGACAATAGCCAGGGACAAGCCAGTGAGTACTTTGAATGTACTCGCAAACATTAAGAACACAGGTATAATATAATTGATAATCATGCACTGAAAAATTCCATTATCACATCGTCAGTCATAAATAAAACATCTTTTATGCATGCAAGCAGGTTATTTTCATGCAACATGAATAAGCAGTAAAAGAGTGGGAATAAAATGCCGCAGTCGGGCGTCTGAGCGACACCACATAAAGGGCTTTAAAAGAAATGCCACAGTCGGGCGTCTGAGCGACACCACATAAAGGGCTTTAAAAGAAATGCCACAGCCGGGCGTCTGAGCGACACCACATAAAGGGCTTATAAGAGAAATGCCATAGTCGGGCATCTGAGCGACACCACATAAAGGGCTTTAAAAGAAATGCCACAGTCGGGCGTCTCAGCGACACCGCATAAAGGGCTTATAAAATAAATAATCACAATGAATATCCAGGAGGTAGAACCGTCCCAGGGATACTCGATAATACAGATAATGCAACGGGTTAGTCCATCACAAAATAATAATCATGGTCCTCACAAGTAACTAGTCGGTATCCAAGTTTGGTTTAACAATATATCCTCCGAAGACCGACACTAAGACCGACACTTGACCCATCCCAGACTGTAATCCTTAACCATGGACACGGCTATTCGAATAGGTTTAATCTCTATAGAGGGTGTACTCTTTACCCACGAGTAACGGATTCCTTTAGTACATCGGGACTAATTCCGTCTACGGCCTTTTAGTTGAAAACACGCCTAACTTGCACACACCAGCTTAACTCATCGGTGTCTGGAATCACCCACGACACTTGTTAAGCAAAACTCTAAGTGGGGAGGCTACAACCTTGCGTAGCATGGGATCAAATTTATATCGCGCGCTCTAAGGGGTGGCCTCCCCTCTCGGTCCCAACCGGAAACACCCATGCCCCCGGACCAGCTGGCCTGCCTACCGGCTACAACCGATATCTTCCACCATGGCCTCTCTGTACGGTGTGTGCTTGAAAGGGGTTGACGACTTACTGAACCGTACCCTACCTGCGGCAGGGACAAGTGGTAGTACAAAACAAGTATGGGGGTTACTGGAACAAGACTCGATCTACGATCGACTGAGGAGGTTTATAAATTCCCTGCATGATATGTATAACAAATATATTTCAACCAACAAAATCACCACTCAATATACCTTACCATGCCATACCGGACATAACCGTCCCGACGAAGACCGGTGATAAGCTCACGCCTACCCAAGGCAGAGGCTTTCCCGAATTTCTTTCCGGCATGCATGCAAGGCACATGAGGATGATTACCATCACAAGTATATTCATTTCCAACAGCAAGGAAATCACTAATATGCCTTCATGAAAATGATCACATCGCCACATAAAATAACGAGTTCTCCGAAATGAGATGGTGTTATAAAGGAGTCAACTAACACACCAAAAATATTATGCCGGGTTTCAGAATGCTTGCCTTCAATGGTGTGGAAAGGAAGGGTGCACTCCAAAACTTTTGAAAGCTTTCTTCTCTTCCAAAATCCTATTTTCAAAAATACGCAAATAACACATATTTCAAAAACAGTACAAAAAAAGTTGTTTGGAAAATTTCCAAATAAATCTTAAAATAAACTAGACAAAATTTGAGAGATGTAGGAAAAAGAATCAACTCATTTGGAGTTATAATTAAAAAGTTATAGCCAGTCAAAGATGTGGTCAAAATCTGTTATTTAAAAATAAAACAGAAAGGAAAAGCTTCGAACGGGATTTCGCTTTCGCACAGAGAAGACGTACTTGAGCCTTTACGCCTCCACTTATCCAGCATGGGCGGCGCGTGAGTCACTGACAGTGGGCCCGCCTGGCCCACTGGTCAGGTTTGACTAGTCTATCCCTCCCTCCTCTTCCTCTGCCCGAACGGAGGCGAGGCAACGGCAATCGTCGCCAGCGAACGACGGTTCCCCACGGGTTCCAGAGGGTCTGGATGGATCCGCGAGACCGAGGCGGTCCTTCCGGTGGTCGCTGGGTAGACGGGGGTGGAAAGAGTCGTTGGCGGTGAGCTTCGCGGCGGAGGGGGCTTCGGGAGCAGAGTGAGTTTGGGGCTGCGGTGGTTCCCGATCAAAATTGAGTAGGGGGATGGGTTCACGGGAGGATGAGGGGGTTCCTGGTGAAGAGAACGGAGAGGGGGAGGCCCTGGTGGTGCCGGAATGGCCGGGGCAGTGGCGGCGGCTGCGGTTGCCAGAGATGGGGAAGGAGACCTCCCCGGGTCGATTGGCTGCCAATGGGGGTCCTAGGGAGATGGCTTGGGACTGCCTGCGTGCGGAGACGAGCTCGGGGCTCCTTTATATAGCGTCTCCAAGTCGGTTTGCGGCTGCCGTGGATGAGCTCGTCGGCGGACCGCCTTAGTGTGTTGCAGGGCGACGTGGAGGCGACGAGAGCTAGCCGACGAGCGAGGGGATAAGCTTGCGTTGTTCCCAGGGGCAGGTGGCGAGCCGGGGTGGCTTTGGCGGCGCCGACCGTGGCAGAGGCGCGCTG
>NC_057812.1:58638295-58658683 GCF_018294505.1 Triticum aestivum
GGCGTGGTGCTGCAGAGCGGGCCAAAACCAGGGGGGCCAGCGTGTCGGCTCGGGCGCGGTTCGTGCAATACGCGCGCTCTGGGCGCGTCCAGTGCACGCACGGAAGGTGTTCGATACAATGCCTTAGCATGCTACAGGTCACCGGTGAGGTTGGCAAGCAACAGGACTAGGCTAGGTTTAGTAAGAGTAACAAGGGACAAGGTGGTTTGGTCAGGTGGTCAAGTTCATAACACAAACTTACAATCGTGCCAAATCTGTTCATGCCCACAGGGTGTTTGACAAAATGCCAGAGGCATCTAGGCAGTACTTGGAGTGGCCAAAACTTCCAGAGTGGGGTCTCTTTGGATGCACAAGAGGGTGGTGAGGTTAGTTGGTGGAAAGCACAAACTTGATAGTGCAAGTTTTGCAGAACTTCAAATCTGGACAGGATGTGAATGGTATTATTTCATGAACCAAAAATATGCCAATGGGTGCATGCTCCTGGACTTAGGGGTTTGGTAGGGCTGTCTACAAGTAGGAGAAGGCACAAGGTTACTGGAGCAAAAATAAATAGGGTTGTAGTAGAAATCACAAGGCTGGACCAGAATGAAAATGAGGTTGATTCACTCAAAGTTTTCAAATAACATCACTGGGTTTTTGCATAAAGTTGAATCATATGCTACTACCAACATCCCATAATTTTGGTGGAGGCCAGAAAGAAGTATTTAAATGGGCTGTAGTGCAAAATTGCACTCTGGACCAGAGAAGAAAAATTGATGCAGAGCTCAAAATATTACATGAATAAAAGATGTTTTTGTATAAAAGTGATTTAAAAATATCACATGACAACTCCAAATTTTGGTTGGAATTTTAGGTGAATTTATCAAATGGTTGTAGTTCAAATATGGCCATATAACCTTGAAAAACCATTTTTCAAGAAAATAAAGATCAAGCAAATTAATTATGTAATTAGTTATACTGATAAAAGAAAAGTTTTTCTTGAGAGGTTAAACAAGTCCAATAACATATTCGAAATGTTTTCATTTTAGGGAACAACTCAATGATAATAAGAACGAAAATGTTTAAAAAAATCAAAAGGGAATCCAAAAATCAAAGTTTTAATTCCTGGCAAAAAAATTAATATAATAAAACAAGGCCAAAAATTTGGGGTGTCACACATTCTCTTCTCATTCAACGTGGGTTAAGGACTAGGCTCTCTTCTTCTATCAGGTTCACGTGTTACTAATCCGTAGTAGCTTATAGGATTGTTGTTACAAGCTTCAGTACAGTTTCTACTACTTCTAGTATGTTGCCAATTGAATCAGAACCTTGATATGATGTTGTTGAGTGGTATTGCAAACTGTTGTGGATGTCTCAAATCTTTTTCTGAGCATTTACAACTGTTATGCTGCCCAATTTTCCCTAGAAATTCTAATGTCTTTGCATTGTGGTTGTGCTTTCAGATGGCCACTCGTGCTCAAAACCAAGTGGTTCGCCTGACCCGGTGCCTCGATGTGACCGATCATACTGCTATGTTAGTCCGGGTAATGATCGAGACGGGTTACCGTTGGTATCTCGAATACACTGTCGAGGAGCAATTCCAAGACTTCAACCAGAGCCAGTACCTCTGTACTGTCAGGATATATCCCTCTTATCCTGGAGCCACTGAGCCCCTTCACTGTTCCTATGGACTCGGGGTTACTATTGAGATGGCTGTGCAGGATGCTGCCTATTCCATGATGACCATCATGCGAGTCCGGACTGGCCTGCTTCGGAACACAACTCTAAGCATAGCAGGCATAGCAAGGTAGGAAACACATACATGACTCAATCAACTCCTAGACATGCTAGTAGGTTTCATCTAGTTACTATGGCAATGACATGTCATGCAGAGGAAAAGGTTTCAACTACCATAGCACACAACAGTTTGAAACGTTGTTGTCTTAAATGCAGTAAATGAGAGCAGGAGCGAGAACATGGGATTGTATCGATATGATCAATGGGGCTGCTTGCCTGACGGAGTAGTAGTAGGGTACTGCCCTTCAGTCGGATATTCGAAGGTATCCTCGCAGGCAGAACCTACCATGAAAGACACCATAGAACACAATCAGCACGAGGTAATATGCAACAATATGATGCATGCTATGACATGGCAATAAGGTGTGTTTTGGCTAATGCATTGTTAAACATGTTGGTTTGAGTTAATTTGAATCAAAGATTTAAATGAAAGCTCATGCTATTAAGTCATATAAGTGCATTAGCTTGTTTCACTTAAACAACAAGGTTAAAGTGTCCTGTCATGCATGAAACCATTACAGATGGACAGATTGAATTTTTCTGATCAAAATTCATATATAAATCTTTGCATTTGGAGTTATAGATTAATTTCTATGATTTATTGAAGTTTAGATCATTTTCTGGAATTTCCTGTATAAGAATAATTCCAGTAATTGAATTACTGCGTCAGCATTGCGTCAGGGTGACGTCAGCAGGTCAAAGGCGCCAGCCCAGGTCAAACCTGACGGTTGGGACCCACATGTCAGTGTAACAACTAAATAACAGAGTTAGTTAGTGTTACATTAGCACTAATCTAGGTTAATTAGGGCCTGGGCCCACATGTCAGTGAGTCAACCCATTAACTAAATTAGTTAGCGATAACTAATCTAACACTAAACTAAACAGGGGCATGGCCCACCCGTTAGTAACTCGGGGGGGGGGTCAAACTGGGCCCACCCGAGGTCAAACTGGGTCAGCAGGGTCAAACTCACCGGTGTTTAGCCGCCGGCGAGGCCAAACGCGGCGGGGCAGTGTGGGTTTTGCACTCCAACGACCAAATGGACGTCGGAGACCTCCTACACGTAGCTGGGAGCAAGCCGCGTCGAGTGGTGGCAGTGGGTGGAGCTGGGGTGGCCGGAAACATCGCCGGCGACGAGCGTTGCGGCTGCCGGAGTTCGGGCGAGGTCGAACTAGTCGCTAGAAGGCACGACGAGGAGCATGCGGGGGTGCTACGTGCTCCTGCGAGTGCGGTGAAGATGATGACTTGCTCGGTTGCGAGGCAACGTGGTTGTGGCCACGACGGCCACATGCGGTGGCGGCGGTGGGTGCGGCCGAGCTTGGTGTGGTCGCTGCGGTGCTCGAGAAGGCAAACAGAGAGGATGGGGAGGTAGCTGAGCTCAAGGCGATCATGGCGGAGCAGACGACGAGGTCAGGGATGAGCTGGTGCGGTGGTGACGATGAAGGGGATCTCCGGCGACGGCGAGGTCGGGCGAGGCTGTTGCGGTGGCTCCAGGGCAGGCGAGCGCTCGGGGCTCGGTCTGCTCGACGGAGAGGAGGACGGCGAAGCTCTTGGACACGGCAGCGCGACGTGGGGACGACGGTGGACGCGAGAACTATGGCGGCACGGGCGAGTCCGCGTCGGTCATGGCGAGGAGAGGGCGAGGGAGAGAGACAGAGGAGTGAGCGGGGTGTCTGCGGGGTCAAGGCGGCGACGTGGAGCTCGCCCAGGTGTCCAGGGGCGAGGCAGCAAGCAGGTGCCGCCGTGGCGAGCTCGGCAGCATCGCGGTGTCACTCCTGCCTGCCTGGCGAAGACGAAGCAGCTGGCTGACATGGGCCAGCACAGTGCTGGGCCGCCAGGTGGGCTGCGGCCAGTTAAGTTCTTCTCTCGTTTATTTAATGTTTAGTTTTATTTCCTGCAAGTTTGTGGCATTACTAAAAAATAGCTAGGCACTTTCAAAGATCACCAAACTTCACATGGCCACTGTTTGGAATAAATCCAACAAGGAACATTTTAGTTTAGGATTATTTGAGCATTTTAAATATTTATTAGCATTTAAATGCCCAAATTCAAATAGCTAATGATTTAATCCAGTGACCTTAGGATGACCTAGAAATTTGTGCATCATTTTTGTTAGAGGTTTAGGACCAAGGCAAAGATGATGAACATTTTAGAAGGGCATTTCAGGTTCATTGAAAATATTTTTAGTAAACCCTAGTTGTTATCAGGGGGTGCTGGGGGTTCTGTCATCCCCATTTTCAAGTTTCTGTTGAACATGATGCAAGCACTCTAATGCATGAGCTAGCTAGGGTGTGACAACTCAGCCCCACTCAAAAGAATCTCGTCCCGAGATTTAGGGTCCGGCGGGAAGAAGGTGGGGTACTCAAGTCGAAGAAGATTCTCCCTTTCTCAAGTGGCTTCTTTCTCAGAGTGGTGTGACCATTGAACCTTGAGAAACTTGATGTTGTGGCATCGAGTGGTATGCTCGACTTGATCAAGGATACGAATGGGATATTCGCGGTATGTAAGATTATCTTGGAGATCAAGCGTTTCGTGGTCCACTCCACGGATAGGATCTAAGAAGAAACGCCTGAGTTGAGAAACGTGGAAGACATCATGAACTCTAGAAAGATGCGGAGGTAGTTCCAATTGGTAGGCAACTTCTCCTCGTTTGGCAAGAATGCAAAAGGGACCAATGTAACGAGGAGCCAATTTGCCTTTGATACCGAATCAATGGGTTCCCTTCAGAGGAGTAACCCAAAGGTAAGCCTTCTCGTCGACTTCAAAAGTCACGGCCTTATGTTTACGATCATATTGGCTCTTTTGACGGGATTGGGCTGTTTTCAACTTTTCATGAACAATGTGAACTTTCTCTTCTGCTTCCTGGATCATATCCAGGCCAAAGAATTGTCTTTCCCCGGTTTCTGACCAGTTAAGAGGTGTTCGACACCTTCTCCCATAGAGAACTTCAAAAGGAGCTTTGCCCAAGCTAGATTGATAGCTATTGTTATAAGAAAACTCGGCAAATGGAAGGAATTTCTCCTAATCCATTCCGAATGAGATAACTAAAGCTCGGAGCATATCTTCCAGAATTTGATTGACGCGTTCTACTTGACCACTTGATTGAGGGTGGAAAGCGGTGCTAAAGGTGAGACGAGTCCCCATAGCATTTTGGAAACTTTCCCAAAATCGAGAGGTGAAGAGACTTCCATGATCTGAGTTAATCTCCAATGGAACACCATGAAGAGACACTATTCGAGAGATATACAAGTCTTCTAGCTGGCGAGAGGTTATAATCTGCCGAACAGGTAGGAAGTGGGCTACTTTGGAAAGACGGTCGATGACAACGAAAATAGCATTATTCCCTTTCTTGGTCCTGGGAAACCTAGTGATGAAGTCCATACCGATTTTATCCCATTTCCATTCAGGAATAGCTAAAGGTTGAAGGGTGCTAGTAGGCCGTTGATGCTCTGCTTTAACACAACGATAGACGTCACAATTTGCAATATATTGAGCGATTTCTCTCTTCATCCTAGTCCACCAAAACCTCTGGTGTAGGTCTTGATACATTTTAGTACTACCGGGATGAATGGTGAGAGGAGATTCATGAGCTTCCCTAAGGATCAGCCGCCTCACGTTTCGTGCCTTGGGAACTACTAAGCGATTTCCAAAGAACACGACACCTTGATCATCAATGGAGAAACAATTCGTGACTCCTCTCTGGATGTTCCTCTTGATATGGGAAATTCCTGGGTCAACCTTCTGTGGTTTGATGATCTAATCCGTAAGGGTAGGTTTCGCCACCAAGGTAGATAAGAACCCTTGAGGAACAATGTGAATATTAAGCTTCCGAAATTCCT
Organism: Triticum aestivum; assembly: GCF_018294505.1. Taxonomy (NCBI): domain Eukaryota; kingdom Viridiplantae; phylum Streptophyta; class Magnoliopsida; order Poales; family Poaceae; genus Triticum; species Triticum aestivum. The sequence continues at coordinate 58,643,909 of NC_057812.1, forward strand.
CATGGAGAAGTGGTTGACCTTGTTGTAACATCAGATTGTTACAATAGGATTTATGACTTAGTGCATCAGCCATAACATTGGCTTTTCTCGGGGTGTAAGTTATCCCTAAGTCGTAATCTGAGATCAACTCGACCCAACGTCTTTGCCTGAGATTCAAATCCGGTTGGGTGAAGATATATTTCAGACTTTGGCGATCGGTGAAGATCTCGCAACGATTACCGAGAAGGTAATGTCGCCAAGTTTTAAGTGCATGGACTACAGCTGCCAGTTCTAGATCATGTGTGGGATAGTTTTCCTCGTGGGGGTGTAACTGCCGCGAAGCATAGGCAATTACATGACGATCTTGCATGAGTATGCAACCTAGTCCTTGTCGCGAGGCGTCGCAATAGATAATAAAGTCCTTGGAGAAATCTGGTGGTACTAGTACGGGAGCATATGTCAGGCATCTTTTCAGTTCCTGAAAGCTGAACTCGCACTGTGGGGTCCACTCGAACTTTTTATATTTCTTGAGGAGTTCAGTTAGAGGTTTAGCAACTTTGGAGAAATTCTCGACAAAGCGGCGACAATAGCTCACTAAGCCAAGGAAACTCCGAACTTGCTTGACCGTTTCAGGTGGAGTCCAATCAAGGACAACATGAACTCGCTCGGGATTGATAGCAATACCCTTACCAGAGATTACATGGCCTAGGTAGGTCACTTCTGGCAACCAAAATTCACATTTGGAGAATTTGGCATAAAGGCGATGCTCTCGGAGTTTCGTCAATACTAGCCTTAGATGCTTGGCATGATCTTCCTCATTCTTGGAGTAGATGAGTATATCATCGAGGTATACCACGACGAATTTATCCAAATACTCCATGAAGATCGAGTTCATTAACCGAGAGAAGGTGGCTGGGGCATTGGTTAAACAGAAGGACACGACGGTGTACTCATATTGGCCATAACGAGTAACAAAGGCCGTTTTGGGAATGTCCCCATTTTTGATTTTGATTTGATGGTAGCCCAACCTCAAATCCATTTTGGAGAAGACTGAGGATCCAACGAGCTGATCATACAGGTCGTTGATCCTGGGGAGCGGATACTTGTTCTTTATGGTGACCAAGTTGACGGGTCGATAATCTACAACCATCTAGTCCATACCATCTTCATTCTTGACGAAGAGGAGGGGGCAAGCCCATGGAGAAGAACTAGGATGGATGAAACCCTTTTTCAAGGACTCATCGAGTTGTTTCTTAAGTTCAGCTAGTTCTAGGGGTGCCATCTTATAGGGTCTACTAGAGATTGGAACGGTTCCTGGTACAAGGTCTATCATGAACTCAACATCCCTGTCATGTGGAACACCTGGCAATTCTTCTGGAAAGACATCCGGGAAGTCACGGACTACCGAAATATCTTCAAGGTCTGGAAGAGGGTCGGCATTTAGGGAGTAGAGTTGACGCTTGGCCACTCAAGTTAAGACATTGACTGTCTTGCCCGATGGATGAGTAAGTTGAACAGTTCTAGTGGCACAATCAATCTTAGCATAATGGGCTGACATCCAGTCCATACCTAAGATGATATTTATGTCCGAGGACTTGAGAGCTATTAAGGATGCAAGGAAGACAAGTCTATCGACAAGAATTTCATTCCCATGGCTTACTCTAGAAGTTTGCCATTTGGAACCCGGAGTTTGAATTACCATGGAAGTGGGCATGTCACCGAATGTCGTGTTATGGAATCGAGCATAGCTCTAAGATATGAATGAATGATATGCTCCAGTATCGAAAACAACAGATGCCGGATGGCAGTTAACAAGGAGCGTACCAAGGATGACGTTGGGATCATCATGAGCCTCCTCTGCTGAGACATAGTTAACATGGCCACGTGCAGTGGTGGCTGGCTTGGCATAAAGTACCTTTCCCGCTGACTTACCATGGCCAACGGACTTTCCAGATTGGTTGGGGTTGTTGTTCTGGGGACACTCTCGACTGTAGTGACCCGGCTCTCCGCACTTGAAGCATGTCACAGTGTTGGTGCGCGGAGCAGCATTGGCAGCCGGTCCACCATAAGCCTTAGGCGGTGTATACTGCTGGGTTGGGCGAGGCGCCTCATAGGATGGCCTCGGAGAGAACCTGGGTGGCAGAGCTGTGTTTGGAATCCACACCCGGCGCTTTTGAGCACCGGAGCCGGATGAAGAACCAAAATCACGAGAATGCTTACGTGTAGCCTCATAGTCAGTCTGCCCGGTCTCAACACTGATGGCTTTGTTCACATGCTTCTGGCAAGAGGAGCACTCGTGCAAACGGAGGTCACGGAGAAGCTCGGGGATAAGTCCCCTCCGGAACCTTGCCTGCTTCTTGGCGTCAGTGGACACTTCCTCAGGTGCATATCGTGCCAAGTTCCCAAACTAACGGATGTAGGCGTCCATGGTCAGTCTGCCTTGGGGTGAAGTTATAGAATTCCTCTCTCTTGCGATCCATAAGGCCCTCCGGAATGTGGTGTTCACAGAAAGCCGTGCTGAATTCATCCCAAGTGGTAACCTGGCCGACTGGGCGCATAGCTTCATAGTTTTCCCACCAAAAGCTAGGAGGGCCCTCAAGGCGATAAGCAGTGTAAGTGACCTTGTCAGCTTCGGCTACGCGTGCAGAACGTAGCTTATGGGTAATGCTGCGAAGCCAATCATCCGCATCGAGAGGCTCGACCGAATGATGGAAGGTTGGTGGAGTCAGCTTGATGAAATCATTGAGAGACACCAAGTCGTTCCTCTGGGAACGTGCAGTGTTTTGCTTGATGCGTTCCAACAACCGGTTGGTCTCGCGTTTGTTCCTTTCTGCCTCCAACATGACTTCAACCAAGGAAGGTGGATGGGGCAGATTCCCATCCCTAGCTCCACTGGCTTCACCCTGCTCCTGAACAGCAGGGGTGCTTCGGGTGTTCACCATCCTAGGAAATCAAAACAATGGTTTAGACACGGATGGCAAAACCGTGGCATAAGAATGCAGAATGTAATGGATGACACCGAATGCAGAGATGTTCATCCGTACGACATGGTAATACAGAAACAGCTATATATATACCATCGGTCATACACACCAAACATAGTTTAGTACAAGCCCGGGCTCAAGTACAACTACGGTGAGGAACATTACATCTCATCAGAGGCATTCCAAGTTCCTATACATTATTTTTCTACACCTCCGGAATTCAGTACACACTAAGTCATATTCCACCAAACGCGCAGGACTGTGGAGATACAACTGTTACAATACTAGTGAAGCTACTACCAACTACCAACTCAGATGTCTCCGTAGTAATCTTTATAGAGATTACCACCATATCCTGGGAGCTGAACATGATCATCTGGAAACAGTCGATCCTGTGGAGCTTGCGGTCCATAAGGACTCGTATGTGGCCTTGGTCCAACAAACGGTGGCAGATGGGATCCATGGGGAGGAGTGATGCCTCCTACATCACGCCAGTCCATACGATCCAGCAAGATAGACCGCACGGGGTACAAGTCCCTCATGTCCATATACCCAGCCTGCACGGCAGGTGCAAACCATGTCAGAGTGGCCCAGTGGTCAACTCGACTATTGAAAAGCTCCATTCGCAAGGCACGATTCTCATGGTCCTTGTCCTCAAGCATCTCTGTGGTGGTGCGGAGTAGTGAATCCTCATGGGAGGAGTCAGTGTAGAGAGCCCGATAGTAACCTTCTGCACCAGGAAGTGATGCTGGCATATAGCGAAACTCAGTGTTCCGAAGCAAGGGAAGTCTAGCTCGCATGATAGTCATCATCGAGTAAGCAGCATCCTGTACAGACATCTCGATGGTAATCCCAAGTCCATATGAACAATGGAGGGCTTCAGGAGCTCCAGGATAGGAAGGGTATATCCTGACTGTGCATAGGTATTGGCTTTGGTTGAAGTCTCGATACTGCTCCTCAACGGTATACTCAGGATACCATCGATAGCCCGCCTCGGTCATCACACGGACCAGCATGGCAGTGTGACCAGGTACATCGAGGCATCGAGTCAAATGAACCACCTGACTCTGGGTGCGGGTGGCCATTTGAAAGCATGAAATAATGCAAAGGCATTAGAAATTTTCTAGGAGAAATCGGACAGCATAACAGCTGTAGATGCTCAGAAAAAGATTTGAGACATTTACAACAGTTGGCAAAACCACTCAACAACATCATATCAAGGTTCTAATTCAACTGACAACATACTAAAAGTAGTAGAAACTGAACTGAGGCCTGGAACCAACAATCCTAAGATTCTACGGATTAGTAACACATGAACCTGATAGAAGATGAGATCCTAGTCCTTAACCCACATAGAAAGAGAAGAGGATGCCTCAGATCAGAGGGCATAAGGTAAAGGAGTAAAAAGAGCCTTACGTTCCCTCCCACAATCAATTCCCCTACATATAACTAAAGCATTTCTAGACTCGACATCGACCATCTTGGCTTAACGAACCTACATGCGGTCCGGCTCTGATGCCAACACTGTCAGGACCCCGATTCCAAGTCACACTGATCTAGCCTGTAACACCTCATATCACTTTGCGGCCTCACGCATGGTATTCCCACGGGTGTCGCCTTACCATGGCCCGGGACCGTTTGCGCCTTTTGGCTCACGTATATGATAGTGTTGCTAGTATCCATATGACAGAGAACCCGGGCCGACATGACTAGTCGTGAACCCAAAGTGGCACTAACTTACGGGGACATGCATACATGAATCAACATCGAACATGTCGGTCAACAGCGTATGAATCTAGGCTGTAGCAACTGGGCTAACAGGACTCCAGGAACCCGGGCTGTAGCAGGCTAACACGACTCCGGATGCCTCCACGTGACATTTCCCCGAAGGGACAGACACAGGAACGAAGTGAATCACATGCCGGCCAGTCAAGTGTTCCGGAGCAGTAGTGCTGCGCTAGCAGGACTCCGGTGAACCGGGCTGTAGCGGACTACTATGGCCCATGGAAGCACAATACTACATTTCCCCATAAGAGAGGCTACCAAGGATAAACAACTAGATTGTCGAATCCCATACATACCAAGGATTTCAAACATACACACATATGCTCGATATGTGTAAATACAACATGGCATCACAACAAAACTCTACAACTCAAAGTACTTTATTCAGAAGGCTCCAGAGAGCCTTACATAATATGTTCATACATGTAGGGGTCACATGACCCGACACTCAAGTCATACAAACATACAAGCACATGCGGAAGCAAACTTGTCTGAGTACAGACAACTAGAAAGCAAGAAGGCTAGACGAAGCCTGTCTATCTACAAGGCCCTCCATGGCTCGGAATCACCACCTGGGTGGCAAGTCACTCATCAACGTCGAGATCTACATAAAACCCATCGGAGGGGGCGGTGTTCTCTTCTGCAACAATAATTAAGCAAACATGAGTACAAAGGTACTCAGCAAGTCTTACAACAGATCCTACTATACATGCAACATTCTCAAGAAGGAAAAGGGGGTTATTGCAGCAAGCTAGCTTTGACTCTTGGCTAAGCTATCCTACTAGACAACAATTTGTAAATGTTTTGCACACACGAGTCCACTACTCATCACAATAATACACTACCATGGATCCTCCTCCGTCATCCTACGGAAGGGCCATCCACGACACTCACACTTGTCTTGAGGCTTTTAGGAGTATCCATTTACTTGTCTATGAACTGTATAGGCAACCAAGTAGTCCTTTACCGCGGACGCGGCTATTCGAATAGATGATGTTAACCCTGCAGGGGTGTACTTCTTCATACACGCTCTCACCAGTTACCGCTGTTTACACGACATGTACTCGGCAACCTTCAAGTGGAAGCCCAACGAGGGTGTCGGCCACGGCCTACTTAAACACTCAAGTCTCTAGTCCCGGTTTATTGCCTATCCAGGTTCCATCCGCAGGGAGTCTGACCGAGGATTCCACATACGGCCCCGAACGATGTGTACAGGATTCCCAAGACACCAAACGGGTGACTCGGTACACCGTGCCACGGTGTATCTACCGCATCATAGCACACCCCTAGGGTCAGCGCTACGCACGGCCGCCAACACATATCCTATAAACACCAGAAACTAGTTGCAACTCCTGGACAGAGAACTAGGGTGGTTAAGAAGCCGAGAGGGTCAATTAAGGATCCCAATGCATGGTAGTAACTCATTCTTAAATCACACATACAGATCTCAGTGCTTAAGGACGGTTCCAATGAAACAACCCACCATGTACTCCTACATGGCCTCTCATCGATACCTGTACCAAGTCGTGTTCAACACATCACTCACATTACCGACATATTCATTTCACTCTAGCCCATCACCCAGATGAACCAGACCTGACACAATTCTAAGCATAGCAGGCATAGCAAGGTAGGAAACACATACATGACTCAATCAACTCCTACACATGCTAGTAGGTTTCATCTAGTTACTATGGCAATGACAGGTCATGCAGAGGAAAAGGGTTCAACTACCGCAGCACACAGCAGTTTGAAACATTGTTGTCTTAAATGTAGTAAATCAGAGCAGGAGCGAGAACATGGGATTGTATCGATATGATCAATGGGGCTACTTGCCTGATGGAGTAGTAGTAGGGTACTGCCCTTCAGCCAGATATTCGAAGGTATCCTCAGAGGCAGAACCTACCATGAAAGACACCACAGAACATAATCAATACAAGGCAATATGCAACAATATGATGCATGCTATGATATGGCAATAAGGTGTGTTTTGTCTAATGCATTGTTAAACATGTTGGTTTGAGTCTATTTGAATCAAAGATTCAAATGAAAGCTCATCTTATTAAGTCATATAAGTGCATTAGCTTGTTTCACTTAAACAACAAGTTTAAATTGTCCTGTCATGCATGAAACCATTACAGATGGATAGATTGAATTTTTCTGATCAAAATTCATATATAAATCTTTGCATTTGGAGTTATAGATTAATTTCTATGATTTATTGAAGTTTAATCATTTTCTGGAATTTCCTGTATAAGAATAATTCCAGTAATTGAATTACTGCGTCAGCATTGCGTCAGGGTGACGTTAGCAGGTCAAAGGCGCCAGCCTAGGTCAAACCTGACGGTTGGGACCCACATGTCAGTGTAACAACTAAATAACAGAGTTAGTTAGTGTTACGTTAGCACTAATCTAGGTTAATTAGGGCCTGGGCCCACATGTCAGCGAGTCAACCCATTAACTAAATTAGTTAGCGATAACTAATCTAACACTAAACTAAACAGGGGAATGGCCCACACGTCAGTGACCCTGGGGGGGGGGTCAAACTGGGCCCACCCGAGGTCAAACTGGGTCAGCGGGGTCAAACTCGTCGGTGTTTAGCCGCCGGAGAGGCCAGAAGCGGCGGGGTAGTGCGGGTTTTGCACTCCGATGGCCAAATAGATGGCGGAGACCTCCTACGCGTAGCTGGGAGCAAGCCGCGTCGAGTGGTGGCAGTGGGTGGAGCTGGGGTGGCCGGAAACGTCGCCGGCGACGAGTGTTGCGGCTGCGGGAGTTCTGGCGAGGTCGAACTAGTCGCTAGAAGGCATGGCGAGGAGCATGTGGAGGTGCTACGGGCTCCTGCGAGTGCGGTGAAGATGATGACGTGCTCGGTTGTGAGCCAACGTGGTTGTGGCCACGACGGTGACGTGCAGTGGCGGCGGTGGGTGCGGCCGAGCTTGGTGTGGTCGCTGCGGTGCTCAAGAAGGCAAACAGAGAGGATGGGAGGTAGCTGAGCTCATTGGGATCACGGCGGAGCAGACGGCGAGGTCGGGGATGAGCTGGTGTGGTGGTGACGGTGAAGAGGATCTCCGGCGACGGCGAGGTCGGGCGAGGCTATTGCGGTGGCTCCAAGGCAGGCGAGCGCTCGGGGCTCGGTCTGCTCGATGGAGAGGAGGACGGTGAAGCTCTTGGACACGACAGCGCGGCGTGGGGACAACGGTGGACGTGAGAACTACGGCGGCGCGGGCGAGGCAACGTCGGCCATGGAGAGGAGAGGGCGAGGGAGAGAGACAGAGGAGTGAGGGAGGTGTCTGCGGGCTCGAGGCGACGACGAGGAGCTCGCCCAGGTGTCCAGGGGCGAGGCGGCAAGCAGGTGGCGTCGTGGCGAGCTCGGCGGCGTCGCGGTGTCCCTCCTGCCTGCCTGGGGAAGATGAAGCAGCTGGCTGGCATGGGCCAGCATAGTGCTGGGCCGCCAGGTGGGCTGCGGCCAGGTAAGTTCTTCTCTCTTTTCTTTAATGTTTTGTTTTATTTCCTGCAAGCTTGTGGCATTGCTAAAAAATAGCTAGGCACTTTCAAAAATCACCAAACTTCACATGGCCACTGTTTGGAATAAATCCAACACGAAACATTTTAGTTTAGGATTATTTGAGAATTTAAAATATTTATTTGCATTTAAATGCCCAAATTCAAATAGCTAATGATTATTCCAGTGACCTTAGGATGACCTAGAAATTTGTGCATCATTTTTATCAGAGATTTAGGACCAAGGCTAAGATGATGAACATTTTAGAAGGGCATTTCAGGTTCATTGATAATATTTTTAGTAAACCCTAGTTGTTATCAGGGGGGTGCTGGGGGTTCTGTCATCCCCATTTTCAAGTTTCTGATAATTGAACATGATGCAAGCACTCTAATGCATGAGCTAGCTAGGGTGTGACACCCGAACCTGGGTAAAACTTTGTATCCCTTGTCTCCTGTTACCATCAACCTCAGAAACACAGTTTGGGACCGCTTACCCGAGATCCACCGGTATTGACATCGACAAGAGGGCCAGCCAGAGGTGGCGCCCCCCTTGCCCAGTCTGAATTGGACAAGGGAAACGGGGGCGCCCCCTCCTTCCTTCTCTTCTCTCCTCTTTCCCTTCTTCTCCTTCTTGGACTAGGAAAGGGGGAAACCTACTCCTACTAGGAGTAGGATTCCTCCCCCCTTGGCGCACCCCTTATGGTCGGCCGGCCTCCTCCTCCCCTCCATTATATACGGGGGAGGGGGCACCCCATAGACACACAAGTTGATCTTTAGCCGTGTGCGATGCCCCCCTCCATAGTTTTCCACCTCGGTCATATTGTCGTAGTGCTTAGGCGAAGCCCTGCGTCGATAACTTCATCATCACCGTCAACACGTCGTCGTGCTGACGGAACTCACCCTTGGCCTCAGCTGGATCAAGAGTACGAGGGACGTCACCGAGCTGAACGTGTGCAGATCGCGGAGGTGTCGTGCGTTTGGTACTTGATCGGTTGGATCACGAAGACGTTCGACTACATCAACCACGTTACTTAACGCTTTCGTTTTCGGTCTATGAGGTTACGTAGACACACTCTCTCCTCTCGTTGCTATGCATCTCCTAGATAGATCTTGCGTGATCGTAGGATTTTTTTGAAATATTGCGTTCCCCAACAGTGGTATCAGAGCCAGGTCTATGCGTAGATGTTATATGCACGAGTAGAACACAAAGAGTTGTGGGCGATAATAGTCATACTTCTTACCAGCATGTCATACTTTGATTCGGCGGTATTGTTGGATGAAGCGGCCTAGACCGACGTGCTTCGCACACAGGTGGCTAGTGGGTTTCTGTTTCTCCAGCTTTAGTTGAATTGAGTGTGACTACGCCCAGTCCTTATTGAAGGTTAAAACAGCACACTTCGTGAAAAATCGTTGTGGTTTTTGATGCGTAGGTAAGAACGGTTTTTGCTAAGCCCGTAGCAGCCATGTAAAACTTGCAACAACAAAGTAGAGGACGTCTAACTTGTTTTTGCAGGGCCTGTTGTGATGTGATATGGTCAAGACGTGATTATATAAATTGTTGTACGAGATGATCATGTTTTATAACAAAGTTATCGGCAACTGGCAGGAGCCATATGGTTGTCGCTTTATTGTATGAAATGCAATTGCCATGTAATTGCTTAACTTTATCACTAAGCAGTAGCGATAGTCGTAGAAGCAATAGTTGGCGAGACGACAACGATGCTACGATGGAGATCAAGGTGTCAAGCCTGTGACGATGGTGATCATGACGGTGCTTTGGAGATGGAGATCAAAGGCACAAGATGATGATGGCCATATCATATCACTTATATTGATTGCATGTGATGTTTATCCTTTATGCATCTTATTTTGCTTAGTACGGCGGTAGCATTAGAAGATGATCTCTCACTAAATTTCAAGGTATAAGTGTTCTCCCTGAGTATGCACCATTGCTACAGTTCGTCGTGCCGAGACACCACGTGATGATCGGGTGTGATAAGCTATACGTTCACATACAATGGGTGATAGCCAGTTTTGCACAAGTAGAATACTCGGGTTAAACCTGATGAGCCTAGCATATGCATATATGGCCTCGGAACACTGAGACCGAAAGGTCGATCGTGAATCATATAGTAGATATGATCAACATAGTGATGTTCACCATTGAAATCTTCTCCATCTCACGTGATTACCAGACATGGTTTAGTTGATATGGATAAAGTGATCACTTAGATGACTAGAGGGATGTCTATCTAAGTGGGACTTCTTAAGTAATATGATTAATTGAATTTTAGTTTATCATGAACTTAGTACCTGATAGTATTTTGCATGTCTATGTTGTTGTAGATAAATGGCCCGTGCTACTGCTCCATTGAATTTTAATGCGTTCCTAGAGAAAGCTAAGTTGGAAGATGATGGTAGCAACTACACGGACTAGGTACGTAACTTGAGGATTATCCTCATTGCTGCAAAGAAGAATTACGTCCTGGAAGCACAACTAGGTGTTAGGCCTGCTGCAGATGCTGCTGATGATGTTAAGAACGTCTGGTAGAGCAAAGCTGATGACTACTCGATAGTTCAGTGTGCCATGCTTTACGGCTTAGAATCGGTACTTCAATGATGTTTTGAACGTCATGGAGCATATGAGATGTTCCAGGAGTTGAAGTTAATATTTCAAGAAAATGCCCGAATTGAGAGCTATGAAGTCTCCAATAAGTTCTATAGCTGCAAGATGGAAGAGAATAGTTATGTCAGTGAACATATACTCAGAATGTCTGGGTACTGTCGGTGTCAAAACCGGCAGATCTCGGGTAGGGGGTCCCGAACTGTGCGTCTAGGATCGATGGTAACAGGAACGGGGGACACGATGTTTACCCAGGTTCGGGCCCTCTCTATGGAGGTAATACCCTACTTCTTGCTTGATTGATCTTGATGAATATGAGTATTACAAGAGTTGATCTACAAAGAGATCGTAAGGGCTAAACCCTAGAAGTCTAACCTGTATGACTATGGTAATGAATATATCCTTTCCGGACTAACCCCTCCGGCTTATATAGACACCGGGGGGGGGGGGTCTAGGGTTACATAGAGTCGGTTACATAAGAAGGAATCTTCATAGTCGATCGCCAAGCTTGCCCTCCACGCCAAGTAGAGTCCAATCCGGACACGGGTACGGTCTTCCGCCTTCATGTCTTCACAGCCCATCGGTCCGGCCCATGGATAACAGGCCGGATACCCGAGGACCCCTTAGTCCAGGACTCCCTCGGTATCCCCTGAACCTGGCTTCAATGACGAGGAGTCCGACGCGCAGATTGTGTTCAGCTTTGCAAGGTATGTTCCCCCTTCCGAACTCCCAGTTGATCTTCAGATGTGATGATTGTATCTGGACTTATATACACAACCGCAGAGGACATAATATTTTACGAGTTCAATCCATCAATCACTTTTTGATAATATGACACCACGCCTGCCTGGCCACTACTTGCGAACCGTTTTAGCCGGCCCGTTGCCCCACGTCCTAAGACATGGCTTTATTGGTGCGTCTTATCCAAGCGGAGATCGTGCCTCCCTTTTTTTAAGGGATTCCTATCAACCCGTCCGTGGGTAACCCAACCGTCGCTGGGGTACAACTCCTTGGAAACAAGAAAGTTTGTTAGGCCCAAGAGGAGATGTTTGATTTTTGTACCTGATACTTCTCCGTTGTATCTACTTTTCCAAACACTTTTGCCCTTGTTTTGGACTCTAACTTGTATAATTTGAATGGAACTAACCCGGACTGACGCTGTTTTCAGCAAAATTGCCATGATGTTGTTTCATGTGCAGAAAACAAAAGTTCTCGGAATGACCTAAAACTCCACGGAATATCTTACAATAAATAATAAAAAATCCTCGCCAAAGATGAAGACCAAGGGGCCCACACCCTTGCGACGAGGGTGGGGGGCGCCCCCCCTATGGCATGCCCCTACCTCGTGGCCCCCTTGGCGACTCCAACTCCAACTCTATATAACTGCTTTTGGGGAGAAAAAATAGGAGAGAAGATTTCATCGCATTTTACAATACGGAGCCGCAGCCAAGCCCTAAAACCTCTCGGGAGGGCTGATTTGGAGTCCGTTCGGGGCTTCGAAGAGGGGGATTCGTCGCTGTTGTCATCATCAACCATCCTCCATCACCAATTTCATGATGCTCACTGCCATGTGTGAGTAATTCCATCGTAGGCTTGCTGGACGGTGATGGGTTGAATGAGATTTATCATGTAATCGAGTTAGTTTTGTTAGGGTTTGATCCCTAGTATCCACTATGTTCTGAGATTGATGTTGCTATGACTTTGCTATGCTTAATGCTTGTCACTAGGGCCCGAGTGCCATGATTTCAGATCTGAACCTATTATGTTTTCATCAATATATGAGAGTTCTAGATCCTATCTTGCAAGTCTGTAGTCACTTATTATGTGTTATGATCCGTTAACCCCGAAGTGACAATAATCGGGATACTTACCGGTGATGACCGTAGTTTGAGGAGTTCATGTATTCACTATATGCTAATGCTTTGTTCCGGTTCTCTATTAAAAGGAGGCCTTAATATCCCTTAATTTCCATTAGGACCCCGCTGCCATGGGAGGGTAGGACAAAAGATGTCATGCAAGTTCTTTTCCATAAGCACATATGACTATATTCGGAATACATGCCTACATTACATTGATGAACTGGAGCTAGTTCTATGTCACCCTATGTTATGACTATTACATGATGAACCGCATCTGACATAATTATCCATCACTGATCCGATGCCTACGAGCTTTTCATATACTGGTTTACGCTTATTTACTTTCCTGTTGCTATTGTTACAATCACTACAAAATACCAAAAACATTACTTTGCTTTCGGTTACTCTTTTCTTTCCGTTACCATCACTAGCATATTACTTTGCTACTAAACACTTTGCTGCAGATACTAAGTTTCCAGGTGTGGTTGAATTGACAACTCAGCTGCTAATACTTGAGAATATTCTTTGGCTCCCCTTGTGTTGAATCAATAAATTTGGGTTGAATACTCTACCCTCGAAAGCTGTTGCGATCCCCTATACTTGTGGGTTATCAAGACTAATTTCTGGCGCTGTTGCGGGGGAGCATAGCTCTATTCTTTGAGTCACTTGGGATTTATATCTGCTGGACACTATGAAGAATTTGAAAGACGCTAAGACAACAATTTATCCCTCAACCACAAGGGGAGGTAAGGAACTGCCATCTAGCTCTGCACTTGATTCACCTTCTGTTATGAGTAAGCTTGCGACACCTAAACCTTCTTCTGCTATTCGTTCTGATATGTCGCATGTTATTGATGATGCTACTTCTGCTATACATGATACTTATGATGAAACTACTTCTATGCTTGATACTACTGTGCCACTTGGTGATTTTCTCGAGGAACGACTTGCTAGGGCTAGAGAGATTGAAAATATTGGATCTGATTATGATGATGAAAGTGATGATGAAGAATCACTTGTTATTCCTGAGGGTTATTTATTTTATCAAGAAGCTTCTTTAGCTATTTTAGCTTGCAAAGATAGATATGAACTCAAAAGGTTATTAGTTAAATGGAATAAGCAATCTCTAAATGCTAGGATGAAACCTGACCCTGCTTTTGCTACTTCACCTATCTGTGTTACTGATTAGGATTATGAATTCTCTGTTGATCCTGATATAATTACTTTAGTTGAAGCTGATCCTTTTCATGGCTATGAATCTAAAACTATTGTGGCACATCTTACTAAATTAAATGATATAGCTACCCTGTTCACTAATGATGAGAGATCTCGCTACTTTTATATCCTTAAAATATTTCCGTTCTCATTAAAGGGTGATGCTAAGATATGGTTTAATTCTCTTGATCCTGGTTGTGTGCGTAGTCCCCAGGATATGATTTACTACTTCTCTGCTAAATATTTCCCTGCTCATAAGAAACAAGCTGCTTTAAAGGAAATATACAACTTTATGCAAATTAAAGAAGAGAGTCTTCCACAAGCTTGGGGGAGGCTTCTCAAGTTACTTAATGCTTTGCGTGATCATCCTCTTAAGAAAAATGAAATACTTGATATCTTTTACAATGGACTAACCGATGCTTCCAGAGATTACCTGGATAGTTGTGTTGGTTCTCTTTTCAGGGAAAGAACACTAGATGAAGCTGAAATCTTATTGAATAATATGTTGACAAATAAAAATAATTGGGCACCTCCTGAGCCAGCTCCTGCCCCAATTAATGATCCTATTCCTAAACCAACTCCGAAGAAGAGAGGTGTCACTAGTAGAAAACATGCCTATTGTCCCGGTTCGTAAGGGCCTTTTGTCCCGGTTCCTGAACCAGGACTAAAGGGTCGTTTCTAATGCCATGGACTAGGACGGATGGGCCTCCACATGGCCTGTGCGCGGAGCCCAGGCAGGAGGGCCTTTGGTCCTAGTTGGTGGCACCAACCGGGACCAATAGGCATCCACGCGTCAGCATTTCTGTGGCTGAGGTTTTTGTTTTCTTGA
>NC_057812.1:58658968-58664015 GCF_018294505.1 Triticum aestivum
TTTTGGGGGGTTAATTTAGGTGTTTCATATATTGTGTTAGCTAGCTATAATTAATAGAGAGAAGTGTCCTCTCTTATGTCCGTGCTTGGTCGACGCTACGTACTATACATATGTATAGAGAGGACTAGACACGCTAGCTAGCTAGTAAGAAAACAAAGGAAACAGAAGATCGTTATGAACATATATGCATACAGAGAGAAGTGATATCGAACACCTCTCCTTCTCCGAGAGATTGGTCGAACAACAAGTTCTCGTATATCTATCCGACACTACCGGCTACATATATACAATAATTATCTCTTACAAATATAATCTCCTAACATACGGATGCATGGTCCACATAGTATTCTCCGTCTTCAGCGATCACGTGGTCAAGAAAGAATGCCGCCAATTCCTCTTGAATTGCTTGCATGCGAGCTGGTGCTAGGAGTTCATCCCGCTTCCGAAACATCTAATTTGAAGAAGGGGGTCAATACATATATATATGAATGAATGAAACTCAACACAAATGATGGTAATAAAATAAAATTCTGAATGCTGTTATTTATGCACTTGTCTCGAGTCTAAGACGGTTACTAGTCCCTTCTCAAGCCTAATCTCTAGGAGAATATAGTGGAAACTACACACGCATGCATAACTCATCAATTACATTACTATAACCTTGACTAATATATAAGGGAAACCGAATATGCACAAGACAGTAACACTCACTTGAAGTTGTAAGGAAAGAGTATTATATCTTTGTTTTCATTTATTACCAACGATCGTAGCAAGTTGGCCTCGGTATCCGCGGCATGAAATTTAACCTCAGTTGCATCTATGAGATTTGTGTTAATGAACCCAATATCACCGATTTGTCTTTTCTTCAATTCGACGATCTTCAATCTGCATAATATAGTGAGGATAATTATAAATACATGTAATGAAAGAGCTGAGCTATATAGAGAGACTTAATGACAGAAGTAGTACTACTTAAACACAATAGGAGGTGACCGTTGCTTTATCGAGGGCCAATTGATTGAAAAACTGAAAGAACTCCTCAAATGGAACAGGCAACAGTTCAATTCCAATGAGGTCATGCTCCTTTTTAACTCTCACATACAAAGTATTCCTCCCCCCAGACTCTCTGCAGATTTTCAAGTACCAAGCATGCAATCTTCGCATCATCGTTGATAGAGATCTTTCATCTTTGACGAGAGGCTTCCCATACTCGTATCTTTGTATCTGCACCTCCAAGAAATCATAATGTACATCGTCGGGCAGGTAATCTCCAAGATTGCTATAACCGGGCACCATCCTCGGATCATTAGCGATGATGTTGCTAGGCACCTTGAGCGGGCGGCACGATTGCTTCGCTTGTTCACCGAGCTGGGCAATTTGTTTCCCAGCTCGTCATTCTTTCAGCCTTTGATCACTGACAGTACTTCCCGACCGCTCCGCTTCGGCAAATGCCTTTCCAATAATGCGCTCATAGTTGCCTTTCGGCGGAGACTTGGGTGGTTTTGTCAGGGCAGCCAGAGTGCGCTTCGCTTTCACCGGATCTACCTTCTCCTCCGGAGGTGGATGTTTCTTTGCTTTCACCCCTTGAAAGAAGTTCCTCACTTCTTCTCGTGCGATCTCGGCATTCTCCTACGGGGTCCTCTCGTATGGTAACTTCTCTGGAGTCTTTAGAGAAGGACCGAATCTGTATGTCCTCCCGCCTCTGGCTGTACTGCTAGACGCCGATAGAGCAGACGGAGCGGGTGTCTTCTTTACTTGCTTGCAAGGCGGAGGAGAAGGACTACGACACGCTGGAGCAGCCGGAGCGGCGGTGGGTATCTTCCGCCCTTGCTGACGAGGCGGAGAAGGAGGAGGCTGGCCGCTCGGGCGCGCTAGCGCAGGCGGAGAAGGAGGCGAAGTGCCGCCATGCGCCGGAGAAGGAGCCGGCCGAGTGCCCTGATCATCACTCGCCAGAGGAGGAGGCGGTGGAGGAGGCAGAGTGCCTTGACTCGCTGGAGGAGGAGGAGGAGGAGGCGGAGGCGTCCACTTCGGAAGGTTGATGAGCTCCTTCCGCCATAGGCATGGAGTCTTCAGAGCAGAACCAAGCCGAGTCTCCCCTTCACCGGTAGGGTGGTCAAGATGGAGGTCCTCAGATCCCTCCGTTATTTCATCCACCATCACCCTAGCATATCCTTCTGGAATCGGCCGGCAGTGAAAAGTTGTGCCGGGTTCAGTAGGAAAAATAGAGCCAACAGCTGCCTTGACCTTCATATTAATCCATTGCGTCATAAGGTGGCAATTTTGAGACTCCGTGATAGCATCCATGGGATAGATGGCAGGAGCCGTCAAGACATGCTCCAGCTGAAGCAGCTCGGTGGAAGCCACGCTTCTTCTCCGCTAAGATGGAGGGGTAGCTTCGGGGAAGCTTCGGCAGTTTGTTTGCTGCGATTTGCTTCTCGTTCCTCTATCGCTTGTACCCTAGCGTGCAGCGCCTGCAGTTGGGTATGCTCAACTTTCTTCCTCCTCTCGTAGCATTTGTAACCGCCTGCGTCCGGAAACCCAGCCTTCCACGACATGGAGCATGGCGTGCCTCGTGTCCGTCCAGGGTGCTCAGGATTCCCGAGGGCCATTGTGAGCTCGTCGTTCTCTCTGTCTGGAACGAACGTCCCTTGCTGCGCTGCTTTGATATAGTGCCTAAGCCTCTTGACTGGTATTTCCATTTGCTCGTCCGTCCAAATGCACTTCCCAGATACAGGGTCCAAGTTTCCGCCAGCCCCGAAGAACCAATCCGGCAACGGTCTGGCTAGTTAATTGTCTCTGGTTCGATCCCTTTATCAACCAGATCATTCTCAGTCTTGGCCCACTTAGGCCGGGCTACGAGGTAGCCACCTGACCCCGTGCGATGGTGATGCTTCTTCTTCGCAGCATTTTGCTTGTTTGTCGCCGACATCTTCTTACTCTTTTTCGATGTCTTGTGGGCCACGAATGCGGGCCAGTGATCTCTGATCTTCTCATATCTGCCCTTGAATTCTGGTGTCTCTTTTTTATCGACAAACTTATTCAGCTCATTCTTCCACCTCCTGAATAGGTCTGCCATCCTCTTAAGAGCAAAAGACTTTATTAATTGCTCTTTAACTGGCTTCTCCGGATCATCCTCTGGCGGTAGGGTGAAATTTGACTTCAGCTCAGTCCAAAGATCATTTTTCTGCATATCATTGACATAAGACACCTCAGGGTCTTCTGTAGCCGGCTTTAACCATTGCTGGATGCTGATCGGGATCTTGTCCCTAACCAGAACCCCGCACTAAGCAACAAATGCGTTCTTTGTCCGAATGGGTTCAATCGGTTGGTCGTCGAGCGCGATTGCTATGATCTCAAACCTTTCATCCGAGCTAAACTTTTTCTTCGGGCCTCGTCTCTTTACCAAAGTTGTGGTCGATCCGGAGGGCTAGAAAAAAGAACAAAGACTTAATTAATATGTGTACATACCAAAACAATGAATGCATCAATTATCTAGTCAGCACAGGCTTAACTAATATATATACCTGGCCGGACTCGGTTCGGTCACCGGAGCCGTCATCATGGTCTCCTTCTTGCACCGGCATTGGGTCATCGGAGCCGTCCTCACGGTCTCCTTCTTGCATCGGCATTGGGTCACCGGAGCCATCATAATCACAGCCAGCTGCTTCCAGACCATCGGTGTCGTTGAGAAACAACGAGCATACGGCATCACTTCCTCGTGCGATTATGTCCCCCAACAACTCTTCTTGTACTTCGTCTCGGGCGGTGTCCATAGTTTCTACAAATATTTACAACATGGCATTTATTATTCAAACATGACAGATGGATATATTAGTGGCAAACGTAGAACTAATATTAATTAGTGGCCTCGACACTGCTTCTTAGGCTTTGGGGTGGCCTCGACAATGCTTCAAGGGTTTGGGGTATATTGACAACGACGACATACGTACATGGGAAAATAATATTATCGGGGAGGGGGTATATCGACCCCCCACGTGTTGAAGTTATCGGGAGGGGGTATATCGACCCCCCCACGTGTTGAAGTTATCGGGAGTTTATATCGACACGACATACGTACATGGGAAAATAATATTATCGGGGAGGGGGTATATCGACCCCCCTCCCGATAACTTCAACACGAGGGGGGGTCGATATACCCCCTCCCCGATAATCTATCTTTTGCATATATACATGTGGCTTGTGGGACGTGGATGTACTATCCGACACCGACGGCCACATGTATCTCACACCGACGATACTTGCTATTTAGGGTTTCCTCT
Organism: Triticum aestivum; assembly: GCF_018294505.1. Lineage (NCBI taxonomy): Eukaryota > Viridiplantae > Streptophyta > Magnoliopsida > Poales > Poaceae > Triticum > Triticum aestivum. Next base: position 58,663,249 of record NC_057812.1, read on the forward strand.
ACCGCTCGGTGACCCTCGACGACCCTCATTCCTGATAAAAAAAAGAGGAAGAAGAAGAAAAAAAAGAGGAAAAAAAGAATAGAGGAGAATATCTCCTCTATTCTTTCTTCTCATTTGTTTTCTTCTTCCTCTTCTTTTTTTATCCTCTTCTTCCTCTCATGTTCGACGACCCTCGACCCCTCGGCGACCCTAGATGCCCTCTCGACCCTCGACCCCTTGGCGACTGTCGACCCCCTCTCGACCCTCGACCCCCTCTCGACCCTCGACCCCTCGGCGACCCTCGACCCCCTCTCGACCCCTTGACGATCCTAGAACTTTTTTTCTCCCCGATAACATTTTTTTCTCCGAGAGAGTTAGTGTTCCCGAGTGAACCGGAGGGGGACATTGGTCATATCGGATTCGTCATATTTTCTATGAATGTTCTATATACATACATCCATCGATATCATTCCATACATACATAGACATCTACATTATATATGAAAAAAATATCAAAATTTACATATACATACACACATACATACATACACATGACCCCCTCATTCATCATATCAAATTCATCATATCAATATTTTGCAAGGGGAAGGAAGGAATGGGGGAGGATGGGGCGGTAGCTACCTCTCCCAGCAGGATCGGGGAGGAGACGCGGGCGGCCGGCGTCGGAGGCGACAGCGACGAGGATGGGCTCAGGGTCGGCGAGGGCGACGGCGGAGCGCACTCGGCGACGAGGCGAGGCAGGGCGCGCACGGGGGCGGCGGACGGGCTCG
>NC_057812.1:58664714-58665485 GCF_018294505.1 Triticum aestivum
CGGCGTCGGGGGGAGATGGGCGATGTAAACTGAAACCGCTAAGTGGTGGGTATATATACATGAAGCATTGGTCTCGGTTTGTGGCACGAACCGGTACCAATGCCACCTGTGGTCCCGGTTCGTGCTACCAACCGGGACCAAGGGTCTCATTTCGGCAGCCCAAAGGGCGGGAAGCAGAGGCCATTGGTCCCGGTTCGTCGCACGAACCGATACCATAGGTAGGCATTCGTACCGGTTTGTGCCACGAACCGGTACGAATGCCCCCCTATGGTCCCGGTTCTTGCGTCTAACCGGGACCAATGGCCTGTGCCGCGGTGCGGTGGGATTTTTAGTCCCACCTCGCTAGTTGAAGAGCTCCCGCACCTGTTTATAAGCCCTGCTCTGTATTCCCTTTCGAACTCCTCCGAACTACAGGCTTACGGGCCTAATGGGACACTGCAATGCCTGTGGGCCTACTGGGCCTGCTGCGGGCCTGAATCCTGGCCCATGGTTGGGTTTCTAGTCGTATTCTGGTTGTGCTGGCCCGGTAGGTGGCATTTTTTCTTCTTTGCTATTTTTTTTTCATTTCTACTTAGAACTAAATACTTATAATTTTTAGTGATTTCTTTTTTCTTTTAGGTCACAAAAATTATAAACTTTTTGTTAGTGCCATTAGTTTTAAAATTTGAATAGTTTACATTTGAATTTTTTAAAATTTGTGTGAATCACTAGTTTATGAATAACTTTACTATAAAAATTGATTTTTGAGTCATTCTTTTTCCTACTATTTAA